>NC_045732.1:98824717-99101730 GCF_009834535.1 Camelus ferus | reverse complement strand
CAGCAACAGGGTTTGGATTTCAGATGTTCTCCTGGAGGATAAGATTTTGTTTATTTGGGCTGAATGAAATCAGGGATGTGCCTAAAGAGGACTTGTTCTTCATCCCACCCTAAGCCAGAGATTTCCTTCTCTTAGTTACAAATTTGTGTTTCTGTTTCATCATCAGTTTTGTGTTGGAACTGATGAGTATCTGTGCATGAGATATTACTCAAAATAATAAACTCCTGACTTTTTTAGGTCTCTGTCAATACAGGAAAAGGCATCACACACCCTAGAACCAGAGTACCAGCTGAAACCAACTTCAAAATGTTATATTTTTCTACATAAGAACTTCCAGAAGGGATTTGTTAGACTTACTTTGTATTTGTTGAAGAAGATTTTGGTCTTGAAATCCAGCACTGCAGGGCATATTTACAGGGCTTCAATGCAGAGTTGAATGGCTCTGCCTACATCCTACTCAGAGCATAGAGGCAGGAACCCTTCAACCCCTGTAAGGGGGCCCTGGGTTGGAGACATGCACATACCAAATTTGTTGCTTCCTGACCAGGATGCACAACCCAAAGTCTAGGGGAAATCTAAGGTTAGATTGCCCCAAGTTAACCCAAACCTCCAAGCCAAGAAATCATCTCCTCTCTCCTTTCTAAGAAAAAAAATTGATTGCAGGCTTTCCATTAGCTCCACTTGTCTTCTGGAGAGGTTCTGGCTAGATATCAGAATCAGTGAGAGAAAGTGGGAGTGGGGACATCGGCTGGGTTTGACATTCATGGGCTGGCAAGTGAGCTGAGCCAGTGGGATGTGCGCCAAAACTTTTAGATGTGGCTGGAGAGGCCTAGGTAGAGCAGATGTAACAAGGAGAAAGGACCATGAGAGGTACAATACCCACCTCAGGATATCCAGTTCCTATTTATCCAGCCCACTTACCCAGACTTGGTTGGGGCCACCTTGCAGACCCTCTGCCTTGGCTCTTTTATTGAATCTCCCAACTTGCAGAGCAAAGTGCTGCCACTGAATGAATGCATCAGACACTGCTCCAAGAGATATGTAATGAGTGCAGCCAACAGAAGTTGCACCAAAAAACCCAGATCTCCTCGCCGCAGTTAAAGAAACCATAAACTTTCATGCCATCCTGGCCTCAGGTGACAGCCCCATTCCCATTTAATTCTCCACGCACACCTAGGAGACTTCCTTGTGCCACTGTAAATGACGTCTACTCTATTTTACTTCCCACCCTACAACATACCTACCCTCTTCTCTAACCCTCCCAAGATCCTCCACCGAGCTCCAGAGCTGGGAGGCAATGGGCAGGGCACAGAGTAGCTGCATTGGTGGCCTGGACAAGAGCTGCTAAATGATGCACCTGGTGACATGGAGCGAGGAGAAATTGCAGCGATTGTGGAAAAGAAGATGGTGCTTTGAAGCTCTAGTGAAGCTCAGCCACACCGCAGCCACCCAGATTTCACTGTGGGTTATCCAGCTCCTAGGTCTTCTTCTAGAGGTTGAGGACACATTGCCTCTGGATCATGTTGTAAGATATGAGCCCATTCTTTAAGTAGGACAGACTGGGAGAAAAAAACTTGCTGTGAGAGCCTTCTGTTTCTGCAAACCAGCATATCTATTTTCACCTCAGCCCTCAAACTAACCTCCTGTGTGGGGCTTGGTTAGGTGGTGGCAGAACTGACACACTTTCAGAATATTCAGCTACCAGTGGAAAAATATTAACGGATATCTTCCTATCCTCATCGTATCCTTGACTGCACACACTGCCTTATCTGGCACACTGCTACAACCTGATTTCCTGAATGGGAAGACCTGGTGGTACTCAGCAGAGAATATCCTCTTTGAATTGATGAGAATGTACACAGCCAGTCAACAATGAGGAGCAGGAGTGAGAGCAAGTGAGAGGTGTGAAGAGACAGCTAGCAGCAACTGCCTCCCACCTGGGCTTTTTAGTTTTAATTCTCTGCTCTCCACTTTTCCACAGCTCTATGCATCTTTTTCACTATTGTTTTGCAGCCCATACAAAACATCTTCATTTGTTGGTGTGTCTTCTAAAACTAAAGATTGTTCAGGGGCAGTTTGGGCAGCACCAGAGCATAAATTGATGGAAACCAAAAACTAACTATCATCATACCTGCCACCTCTGTATACAGACACCTGCCTTCCAACCTATCTACCCTCACTTCTCTCACTTTCCTTCTCTCCCCATGAAGTTCTAGTGGCCTCACAACAAAATAATCTGGGCCTAAGGAACTGTGACCAGGAAAAGAGGCCAGACTTTGTGTTAGTCAGCATCCAGTTTTGCAGACTGGGTTATCTCAGTCTTTGCACCTAGTACCTCTCCCTCCCACCCACTACCCTCCCCTTTTTTTTTTTTTTTTTTTTTTGCCATTCATGTTTGTTTTTTGTTTTAATTGTATTCTTTTTAAAAAAGCATTATAAATATACTGTTTACTGCTTTTTAAGTACAAGGTTTTGTAGTTAACTTATCCACATTGTTCTGCAACCAGTGCCCACAACATTATTATAGTTTTTTCTTTTTTTCTATAGACCAAAGCAAACTGGACATTTCAGAGGAATTGTACTCAGAATATGATCTGGAGTCATATCCTAAAATCTCGATTCTTAGGTGTGTGAATGATACATATGTTCTTTACATAAATGTTTATTTATCTATCTATTTGTTATCCAATTTTTACTGTGGTAAAATACACGTAACATTTACAATGTACAGTTCAGAGGTATTAAATACATTTATAATGTGCTACCATACCACCATCCAACTCCAGAACTCTTTCATCTTATAACATGTAAACTCTACACCTATTAAATAATAACTCTCATTGTCTCTCTTTTCCTCACCTCCTTGTGGCCTAGTCTACATCCCATCTCTATGACTTTAACCATTCTACATACTCCATATAAGAATAATAATAAGTTGTGTGTGTGTGTGTGTGTGTGTGTGTGTCTGTGATTGGCTTATTTCATTACCATAGTGTCCTAAGTAAAGTTCATTCATGTTGTAGCATATTGCATAATTTATTTCCTTTTTAAGGCTGAATAGTATTCCATTGTACAAATGTATAAACATATTTTGTTTATCCATTCATCCATCAGTGGACGCTTGGGTTGCTTCTACATTTTGGCTATTATGAGTAATCCTACAATGATAATTGTTGTACAAATACCTCCTCAAAACCTGATTTAAGTTCTTTTAGATATATGCTTAGAAGTGGAATTGCTGTATCTCATGTTAATTCTATTTTAATTTTTTTGATGAACTGCCACACTGTTTCACATAGCAGCTGCACAAATTTACATTTTCACCAATGATGCACAAGAGTTCCAGTTTCTCCATATCCTCACCAAAAGTTGTTATTCTATTCCTCTTTTTTAAAACAGTAGCCACTCTAGTGTGAGGTGATACCTCATTGCAGTTTTGATTTGTGTTTCTCTATTGATTAGTGATGTACAACCTCTTTTAATCTTTTGACTACATGTTACTTGGGAGATATGTCTCTTTACCTATATTTAATTGTTATGGTTGTTGTTGAGCTGTAGGGTATATGTGTGTGTGTGTCTGTGTATATATATGTATATATGAATATGTGTGTGTGTGTGTGTGTGTCTATTCTGGACATTAATCCTTTATCATATGTATGATTTACAAATATTTTCCCCTATTCTATAGTTTCCCTTTTCACTGTGTTTTTGTCGGTATTAATGCACAAAAGTTTTTAAGTGCAATGTACTACCATTTTTAAAACTTTTGCTCTGGTTGACAATGTTTTTGGTGTCATATGCTGAAAATTGTTGCCAAACCTAATGTTGTAAAGCCTTTTCTCCTATTCTTTTCTAGGAGTTTTATAGTTTCAGATTAAACAGTATAACTTTGGTCCTTTTTGAGTTAATTTTTCATATGGTGTAACCTTATAGTACAATGGCATTCTTTCCCACGTAGATACCTAGTTTTCACAAAGCCATTTGTTTAATAGACTCTCTTTTCCCCACTGAATGGTTTTACCACCTTTGTAGAAAATAAAATAATCACATTTTTGAGGGTTTATTTCTGGATTTTCTACTGCCTAGATTCATTGTCTTTATGCCAGTCCAACCTGTTTTGATTACTATAGGCTTGTAATATGTTTTGAAATCAAAAATATTGTTATTTTGTTGAAGCTATTTTGGTTATTCAGGGTGCCTGACCACTCTGATTTTGTATTTGCCAGTGGAGAAGGAAGAGTTTCAGGTACATGATTTTCAGGGTTTGTTAGCATCCCTCATCTTCAGCTATGCCTGCTTTCTTAATAGTACCTAGAGAAGGAAACTTGGGCTTCAATGGGTAAGAGGCTGAAAACTAGTTCTCCAAGCTGGATCATATCTGCCACATTCAGTCAGGATGTTGGTGGGACAACCCTACAGACTGAGGGAAGTGAGGGGCGGGCTCCCTATCTAAGAGATGCCAAACCCCCTACCCCAGGGTGGCCAGGATGTAGGATCCCTCCTGTGGTGGTCTACTCTGCCTGATGCACATCTTAACTCTTTTCTCCTACTAATATGGATCCTGGGAATCTCACAAGGTCTTGGTGCTTCAGACTGGAGACGTTCAGTCACTTCATTTTGCTGCTTCCCTAATCCACCTCTGCTGGCAGGCAGAGGCCTCACAATTGTGGCAGTGCTGGAAGGTAGCTACCAAGTGATGGCGTAACCAGCCACACTGAGTTCTACAACATTCAAGCAGGTGATGGTCTCTGAGTACGGTTTGGAAACTCCAACTCTGTCATCTTTTAGCTAAAGCCTGAGCTCCTCCTCATCCCCCGTCCCACTTTCCCTCCTTTGCCATCTTTTTATTGGTGTCATTAGCATGAAAATAGAACAAGTGTTTAGTACATTGCACACAGGAGGAAAACTGTTTACTGCTGTCTCCTGATTGAGGGTTTCCATTGTTGGAAATGATACCAAGTCCAAACTCATTCTGCTCACCACACGACAGACCAGTAAATCAGGAGATGAGGTGTTGGGGCAAGAAATAATGACTTTATTTGGAAAGCTGACAGGCCAAGAGGCAGACTAATGATTTGCAAAACCATCTTCCCCAAGTCAGAATTCAGACTCTTTTTATACTAAAAAGTGGAGGGATGTGGTTGGTTGTTGCAAACTTCTTGGAGTAGGAATTCTTGTTCTTGCAGCTGTCCGCCTGGGTCAGGTCTTGGTGCCCCTGTAAACCTCCAACAAAACAAATGTTATTTTCTATTTGCAACTTGTTATTTTTATGTAAGTGCAAAAGTATTAATACCCTTAAAGGTCAGAGCCTTGAGAACAGGCTGTCCTGTATATTTCAGGCTAAAGGCAACATTATTTTACAAAAGTGCAGAACCAGCCTAGAAAACAGAGCACAGGTTTAAAGCCAAAAAAAAAACAAACAACAAAACAAAAAAAAACCCAGATCTAATGCAGAGTCAGATTTGTTCTCTTCTCTTACAGGTACCCACTGTCAATGTCCATTCTACAATCTTGTGGGAAGGGGTGATGACCATTGTGGTTACTTCCTGATGCACAGAGAGGTGAGAGGGTGAATATGGAACGGAATTGATCAGCCTAGGACAGGAAACATTCCTAAGAATCTTTAACTCAGTAGTATAATAATTAATAAATATTATAATTAATAATAATAATAAATAATAATAATTTTTCTTCCGTCCTTCCTTCTTTCCTTTCTTTTCTTCTCTTTTCTTTCCTTTTCTTTTTTACAACTACTTGAACCTGATAGACTCCTTAATACTTCATTGAACTTGGAGTTTTGGTTCCAGTTCCCAGTACATACCTATTCACTTTACTCTTGAGGCTGTGCCATATTTACACTAGATTCCCTGTGCTCTTTACTTGGACAAGCTTAAACAATCGTTGGTCTCTTTCCAGCTACAGTGAAACTATAATCTCAATACTCATCTTTTTTAAAGAGTAACCTTAAGTCTTCTAAGGGTTCACAAGACCATCGCTCCTCAGGCCTCTCAGGAGTTGGGTCACTTTCTGGTTCTGATGATGGTGGCGTGGCTTCACTCCACGTGTGATGAGTCCACGGCTTTACCCCAGCTAACCTGACAGACGAGTGTGTGGTCCCGTCCACCTTGCAGGCCGCTGATGCTCACGCCCTTGTTCCCTCCAGGTTTTAAGCAGGACTCGGTCTCCTTGTTGGGAAGGCTATGACTACTTCAGCTGCACAGGCAGGCCTGTGGAGGCAAACTCATGGGCAGAGGTGAGCAGAGCGCCCAGAGAGTTAACACACTAGGCAACTGTCAGGTCTTGTAGAGCACTTACAGATTCTGCGACCCAGGGAGCCACCTGGAACGGCCTACCGTACGGTATTTCAAAGGGACTTAATTTAAGCCTGCATCTGGGAGCCACTCTGCTCCTTAACAGGGCAAATGGCAAGGCCTTTCCCAAGTTACGTTAGTCTCCTGACATATTTTAGCAATGCTCCTTTTTAATGTACGATTCATTTTCTCGGTTTTTCCTGTTGATTGTGGTCTCTGGGATGAATGTAGTTGCCAGTTAACTTGCAATATGTTATACACTTGTTGGATTATGCTAGAGCAGCCCGTTATCACTTTGAAGAGTATTAGGCATTCCAAATTCAGAGACACTTTCTTTAAGGAAGGCTTTAACCACTTCAGATTGTCTCCTGTATTTCTATAGCATGTATAAGCTTTATTTCCCTGCCTGTATAAATGCCCATGAAAGCTCAACAAAGAAGTATTTCTTTTATGAAAAAAAGTTTTAAAATGTTCAGCATTTATGTTAATGTGAGTTAGGCACCCAAAAGACAAAGAAAAGAGTTAACATTAAGTCATGGTCCAGGTTTTCCCTTGTGAGAAACAAAAACAAGACTTATGGGACTCGATAAGTAAAGACCATCGAAGTAAACTGTATTTCAAATTTGTTTATATGAAAACATATTAACGATCACCTTAAAATTGTGTCCATCTTTTATTTTAAATGGGCATAGGCTCATCTACACTCATGTAAATGCAAACTCATGCAACGAACTCAACTAATACCTTTCTTAAGCTTTTAATATGAACACAGTTCCTTTTTTATGCAACCCAACAAAATCATATAAAGTGAAATTATTAGAAAAATATGCACCTTTCTTAATCTATATTGCATTTTTAATTACAGTTCAGATTATATGAAACACACGAATTTCAGGTTTTCAGATTAGCTGTGTCTTATAGAATATTAGCTATGGTCTTTATTTTGGCTGAAATGCAAAAATATGATTAATTTCTCAATAACAGATTAGTTAAAAATACTTTCCATTGACAGCAGTGCCAGTCCTAGAACAAAATATAAGTGAAACATATTTGTAAGTCATTTGTCTTTTAGTATCTCAAATATGCAGATTCTAACATTAAGCCCTTAATATGCATGTGCAAGATGTCCGAAGGGAAAGCTCACATATCTGGAGAACTAAAATTTTTTTAAATTAAAATACAATCAATTACAATGTGTCAGTTTCTGGTGTACCACACAATGTCCCAGCCATGCGTACGCATACATAGAAAAGTGTAATTCAAACAATTCTGTAAAGTAAGTTTGCTTTCAAAATTTAATTACACATTGCATATTGGATTTAAATTAACTTACAGTTAACTTATGACACATTGGATCATAAACACTAAATATGTAAAAGGATTTTAAAAAAAAACCATCCTTATGCAAAGATGGAACTAAACTCTGCAAGCAGTGCGTGCTGAGTAACCAGTCACTGCAACTGCTTCTTGGTTTGGCACAGTGACGGTGGTCAGAGGCCTCAGGGAAAGAATATTCAAGTACACACCCAGGTAAAACCAAGTCTGTCTAGTTTGTCTTTAATGGCAGTGACAAGACTTGAAATTCAACTATATTTTCCTTAAATATCATCAGAATTGTTCACGTGTTCGAAGGACCAAAGACAGTAAATTTTGACAGGGCTTCCTTTTGGCCATTTCTCCCCCAAAGAGTTGACAGCACTACTTAATACCAGTGAAACACCAAAGAGGCAGCCTTTCCTGGATTCCCATATCACTTGTCCCCCACTGTCAAAGTTACCCAGGGCTCCGGTGGGGAAATTGGAGTTGGGAGCCTCAAGTCTAGAAGAGCAATGGGGCCTCTATATTCATCAGAGTGTTCGTGGGAGCTCATGATTGGGTTAACAAATTGCAACAGACCCCAGCTGCTTGTCACCTTTAAGAAGAACAAATGTGCTTAGTAAATGCGCTGCTAGCAGGCCCTGTGCATCCTCCACACTCCCGTCTCCTTGCCATAAAAAGCAGAGACAATGCCTTGCTTGCACAGTTGAGTCTTTAGATAACACTGTGCTTCCTGGCAAAGCAATGACCCAGGCCCTCAGCTATAAAAGCCAGGCGTGCTTTCTGCTATTTAGTTAGTCTATCATCCCAAGACAAGAAACTGGCTGGTCTGGTGGTCTGCTTTGTAATTAATATGTCTAAAGGATGTATCATGTTCCCCTCTCCCCCTGACTTCCCTGAAGATAAACTAGGCCTCTGTACTCATTATGGATTCAACAATCTCTATCCCATTCTGTCTTTCCCTAAGTTCCTGCATTCCATCACACAACTGTGGATGATCTTTCCTTTGATTGTACACAATAAATGTGGGAGCATTTGAGAGGCTCATGGAGTTGGTCCCCCACTCCCTCACTCTCTTGACTTTCCACAGAGTCTTGAGTGATTCTTTCCATCATGGTGGGACTTCTGCCAGGCAGGGCCCACAAGTGTTCCTCTCCTTTTACAATACAAGGGGCTCCTAGCCTTCTTAATTGTTTTCCTGGATCAGACTCACAATTATGTAAAGTGCACACGTTGGTGGATAGAACTATGTATCCCCTAAAAATACAGGGCCCTGCACAGGCAGAGGACTGACACAAGAAGCCGCCGAAAGGAAGCCCCAGCATTAGTGCCAGTCCAGAAAAAGCGTCAAGACTTCCCAGTACTGTGGCCACATCATCTGGAAGCGCCCTGGCGAGGACAGACGAAGACGGAGTTACTGCTGCAGCAAAACTTACTGAGTGAGTTATTCTCATCGGGAAACACACAGCACGGAACACGGGTCCTTTTAGGCCTTGCTCCAGTACACACCGGAGGACTGTAATTTTTCCTGAGACACACATCCCTGGTACGACTTGTGCTCCAGTACGCACACGCTGTTTTCTACATACCCAAGATGCCAGCAAGTCCAACGAAGCATAACATCCAAAGGTCACACCAGGAACTGTATTGCCGGTTCCTTTCCAGCCTCCTTGGGGAAAAGGGCCCAGAGATAGAACAGCACGTCGTAGAACCTAAGTTAATGGAAGCTGCTCATACCAACGCAAAAATGTGCTCTCTGGAAAGCCGCCTGGGTGTCTCCCCTCCTGGAAGCCATCACCTCTTCATGTGCAAGGATGGGACAGGCTCTGAGAGCACGCAGCATCCTGCTGTTATCAAGTTTCCCAATCAGAAGCCATTTCCTTGGCTGTGGCATTTCATCACTGGGGGGCCCAGTGCCGGCCGTTTCCTTAGCTGTGGCATTTTATCACTGGGGGGCCCAGTGCTGGTGAAGACTGGGGTAGAATAGCCGGGCTGGGCTGAACCTGCGCTTGTCGCCAGTACAGCCGCACATGTCCAGCTGGTAAAGTACACGTCTCTGACACAGCACAGAGTCAAGGAAGCCAAGACATGAGCTGAGTGAGGTTGTGGTGAAGGACACGGGGCACCCCCGGGTGAAGCGGTGAGTGTCTGGAGTGAGCGTTTCCCTGTCGGGTAGCCTAGGAAAGCAACCTCTGCCAGCTGAGAGGGCAGCACTGATTACTGCAGGTCCCTCGCTTGTAGCGTGCGAGCACTTTCATGGGCCTTGCAGTCTGCTGTCGACCTGATAACTCCTTCCCCCAGCTTCAGAGGGGTCTTTACTTGCTTTTTGCTGGGGTTTCTTTGATTTTATCAAACCCAGACTACTGGCCATTAGCATTTAGGGCCCCTGTGGGTTAATGGTGTAGAAGGAATTGTCCCGTGCCGAGGGTGGCTCCTGGTCCGAACGCAGTGCCTTGTCAGCTCTCAGATGGCAACACCAGACCCGGTCCCTGTGCCCCAGGAACTAACAAGGATTTTCTAATTGATCCCTCTAAGGAGGGGGAGCCAGTCCGACCACTTCCTGAGCCCCAGTGCCAGGAACTGGGGCTGGCTGTGTAGGAAGGAGTGGATACACTGGCAGAGCAGCCAGAGCGGCTGGGACAGCTGGCTCGGCCGGAGAGTGAATGTTCGAAGGATCATATCCTAACGCGCATTCCTTTCCTTTTCTGATTTTCCCTCATGTAGTAGCACAAGTGCTTGTCCACAGGGCATCCCATCATCTTTCCCACTTTTTCAGAGTGTCTGAAATTGCAGGAGGGTGCAGAGCCCTTCAAAGGCCACCGCTCCCCAGCACCGTGCTGTAAACCTATAAATAGCCACTGCCCTTCTCTAAGCGCTTCGCCTTGGCGCTAACCAGCCGGGCCGAACTCCGGGCCTGCAGTGATTTTAGGAACTAAGTGGAACCCGTATATTCTCCCTGGGAACATCCTACTCTCAGGGGAGAAAAGAGTACTTTTTGGTTTTGTTGTTATTATTGTTGTTTTCTGTTCTCTTCCTCCATTTAACAACAGTGAAGTTCTAAGCATCACAAAACTAACTTGACTATAAATGGAGAAATGGCACCAAAAGAAAATGAAACAAAAATCCCAAAGGACCAACAGAAAACCCTAAATAAATGCTCAGGTTTGGTCTTGGGGTTTTACTTATACCGATGACACAGGAGACCACAAACGAGATGATTAACATAGCAAAGGTGGCAGTATATGGAGAGAACCTGGCATAAACCCCTTGTGGGATCCAAACAGGTGCTCTGGCCACACATTCTTCATCTTTCTCTTAGACATGGATTCATAGATATAATCAGATCACTTATTCAAAATATACCTAAGAGAAACTTCCTTAGGGATAGTTGAAACGTTCTCTCCCACTCCTTTTTTAAAAACAGGAAAACAAGACAAACAAAACACAAATGATGCACACAAATGCTGGCATCCAAAGAAATGAACCGGTTCACAAATCAGGTAAAAGTCCAACGATTTCCTCTCTATAACAGAGTACTCTTCTAAAACAACTCGGCTTATTTCAGAGGAAAAGCCCCAAATGGTGAGGAATAAAGTTTCTGGCTGTACACAGCAGAGCAACTTACCATACTGTATGGAGCCTGTTGGCCCCTGGATGTCAATTCCTTTTTCCAACTGCCAAGCACTAGAGCAGTTGGGGCCACTTTGGGGAATTTTGAAGGGAAATTTCTCAGGACAAGTGGTCCTGGCAGCTGCTAGGACTTTTGACTGAAAATTCCCGAAATGGGGCCAGCTGGCCACAAGCAGTAAGGCTCCTGGCTGGCTCCTAAAACTTGTTACTGAGTTCCAAACTTATTCTGCTTGCCACATGACAGGTCAATAAATTGGGAGATGAAGTGCTGTAGCAAAGAATAGCAACTTTATTCAGAAAGCTAGCAGACCTAGCAGATGGTAGATGAATGTGTTGGAGAACCATCTTCCCCAAGTCAGAATTCAGGCTCCTTTTATGCTAAAAAGGGGAAGGGGTGTAGTTGGTTGTTGCAAACTTCTTGGTGTAAGAATTTTTGTTCTTACAGCTGATCAAGTGGGTCAGGTCATGGTGCCTTTGTAAAACCTGTAACAAAACAAATGTTATTTTCTATTCTGCATCTTCTTATCTTTATTTTAAGTGCAAAAGTATTAATATCCTTAAAGGTCAGAGCCTTGAGAATAGGCTCTCCTGTGTATTTCAGGCTAAAAGCAACATTCATTTACAAAAGGTGCAGAGCCAGTGAGACTAAGCCTAGATAACAGGGCACAGGGTTAAAGCCAAAGAAAGAGATCTAACGTTGAGTCAGATTTGTTACTTTCTATTACAAGTGCTTCTGGCTTTGTGGACACACTGAGGTATTGGGAGTGTTGTGCACTGATCAAGGCATGGAAGAGCTACATCCCTCATATGTCTTCCATCTGGAGGCTCATTTTTTTCTGAGTTATATACTTTTATAACAAAGTATGTTGAAAGATGAAGTGGGATATTGAAAATTTTAAGATTTTACATGAATAAAAATATATTCAAATCAGGCAGTACAAAACCAGAAGTATTTAGGAATGCCCCACCCAAAGGAACTAGAGGAAAAACATGTATTAGACAAAAAGCAGAAGGAAAGCAAGGAAATTATTGCTTTACTGTAATTGTAAAAATTATTTTTAAATTATTAAATGTTTTATAATTATTATAATTACAAACTAATGATTTTATATCGCTTAACTGGTTACTTAATATGGAGATATCTACCTGGCTGTTTGTGATTGGTTTTTCTTAGGTTTTGATTTGTTAACCATTAGACTTTTATAAGCTTAGGTTTCCATTTGTTTATGTAGGCTTCTAAGGACTAGATTGTCACATTTTTGTGGAACTGAGGCCTTAACATCTATTCTGAAGCTACCCCCAGGTAGATAGTGTCAAGAGTTGAGTTAAACTGTACAACACTCAGCTGGTGTCATAGAATTGGTTGATGTGAGAAAAAAACCACACATCTAATGACAGAAATATTGAGTGTTTGAGTAAAGTAGAAGCACAGGGTAAGTGCATTTTTCCTTTACACACACTGTGAAAGATATGTTTCAAAAGTGCCTAGAGAAAAGCAGTTTACAAATCAATTTACTTAAAATTTATAGCTTATTAGAGGAAGTCTGCAGTGTTTTATTGCTTGTCAACTCCATATTACAGTCAATAACACTGATTCTGAAAGTGTTTTTCTTATTAGACTTGTGAGTAAGAGTATATAATTTTGTGCCTTGTCAAATATTTTTTAAGACTTAAAAAAATAGAATCATGGACGAACTGGAAGACTAAAGAAAAAGAATTTTAAGAAAAAAGAACCACAGAAGATTATTCTGAATAAGAGTAAAGATAATTCTGAATAATATACTTCTGAGTAAGAATAAGGAAGTTATTCTTTTGTAATGGAAAAGAACAAATCTGACTCTATATTTGATCTGCTCCTTTAGCTTTAACCACTGTGCCCTCTTTCCTAGGCTTAGTCTTGCTAGCTGTACACTCAGGTAAAATAACAAGTTACAGACTAGAGCATAAAATTTGTTTTGTTGAAGGTTTTGCAAGAGCACCATGACCTGACCCACGTACAGGAACAAAGAATTCCTGCACCAAGAAGTTTGCAACAACCAACTACACCTCCTCCCCTGTTTTTTTTTTGTTTTTTTGTTTTTGTATAAAGGGAGCCTGTATTCTGACTGTAGCAGGATGATTCTCCCTCTGCCAGCTCTCCAAATAAAGTCACTATTCCTTGCCAACACCTTATCTCCCAATTTATTGCCTGTCATGCAGTGAGCAGAATGAGTCTGTACTTGGTAACAATTTTTACTCAATATAACATTTAATTGGTGTTTCACCCTGTGTAAAACATCATACAAGAAATTTTAGAACCAAAAAAGAAGAGATGAATGGTTAAAATTAAGTGTTGTGCGCCCTGCCTAGGGAGTTGGCATACTACTAACTATGATTAGAGCCTAAGTGAATGAAACTATACTAGAACTGGAGATGATTATGAGAGAGACAAATGAAATGCCTGGCTTGCAGTGGGGCAGCCATAAAGGCTTCTTGGATGAGATGATTGAATAAAACCTTGGATGCCCAGAATGTTCAAAGGCTAAGATAATACCCTCAGCAAAGGCTTGAAAGGTTAATGTGAGTGATATGTTGGGGATGATGACTTATGCGGATGTGTTTGGAACAGGTTTATTAGCTAGGATGGGTAACTCTGCCACAGTCATCTCTTTGTCTGTTTATAGTGTGTGGCAGTGTGCATGACATGTATGTATAGATTTTAAAATTAAGATAATAAAGAATAATTATTTAATTTTTCTGCCATAATTGAATTGATTAGAACTATGACCAGCTCTCCAAAAATGTCTGGCTTTAATTTATGTGAGCATTCTTATTGGAATCTTTATTCTCTTCACTTGGATCTGACTTCTTGCTTCATTGTAGTAGTTAATTTTGGAAACCAGCAACACATGGAAGAAGGCTAGAGAAAGGGGTAATACTGATAAACTATAAATAATTGATAGTTCAGGATAGAAGTATGCATTAGAAAAGTTGGAAAATGGGAGTCCTTTTTGCTTTTTCAGTGCTGTGAGCTATTTATCCAGTTTCTCATCATAAATGTGTGCACTATGTGGCAGAACTGTTGGTCAAGTACATTAAGAGGAAGTCAAATTCAAGAGAAAAGAATAAAGACCAATGAATACATAATTGGTTTATTAAAACAAAAGTGTTTAACAGACAAGAGATAATTTGTGTCTCTAATTGTATACATCTAGTTCTAGGACCTTATTTGTAATCTTAGACCTAATTTTTTTTGAGATGTAATTATGTATCATAATTATAAGCCCATTTTGTACATATAAAATCAATATTGAACTTAATATTGCTTATTTTAGGTTTAGTTCAAAATTTTAATATGTATAAATCTTGCATAGCATAATTATAGCTTTCACATAATAGTTTCACATAATTGTAGCATAATAGTTTGCTTTCACATATAGTTTACTTCTATAGTTCCATGGTTTTATGTCTTGTCAAATAGTGTCAGAGCATTTCCCAGTTAGGCATTTAGATTATTCTAATTGCACCATTGTGGATATTTTTGAAATTTTTTCTTTTATTTTTTAGAGGAGGTAGACTTATTTTAGTCTAAGTATTGACACTATGGAGAGAGTTTCACCACTTGAAAAAGTGTTATGTGTTCCATAGCTTGAATCTTTTGGGAGAACCATGTTTCATTTTTATTACACATAAGCAAGGCAATTATAGTATTATCACATAGTTTATGGAAGATAAACACACAGGGTATATTAGTCCTGTAGAAAGTTCAGTTTGTTACTGAACCAGTCTTGGCTTCAATCACTGGACACCAGGTTGTGGTAAAGGAAAGTCCTGCTTCCTGGTTCCAGCTCCCTCCCCCTTCTTCTAGTTGTCTCCTCCTGCTGGGCTTTGCCTGGGGTCAGACCCACTCACCCTGGGTCAAATCCTCCTCCCATGGACTCAGACTCCGTGGAGGCTGGTCCTATACACAGCATGCACCAAAAACGGTCACTGAGACCCTGCTGTGAAGCAGCCCGCACTGGAAACCAGTGTATAGTCTCTCACTGACCCAGGTGGACCCAATCAATTTTCCTCTGGCCCTGTAAGTTACCACTTTTTCTTTAACTGAGAGGCAGGGGAAGTAGCTGGCTGTGTTACAGGATCCTGTTGGATGAAAAGTTTATTCCTCTGATGGCTGGAATCATGCAGTGCCATGGGGCGCTCATATCTGGGCCTGATGTGGCCTTGGGAGCCACAGGGGCTGGTCCCCTGCACCATTTAAGCTATTTGTTGGTCTTTGATTGAGTGTAAATAGTTGTACTCCATTTTGGGTACCTCTCATTTGTAAGACTTGCTACAGTTGTAACACAAGTGGGTTTGTGCACTGGGTGTGGCCTGCTTCCTGGGTTCCTGGTAAGGGGAGGCACTCACTGAGTACTCCTTGCAAAGCTGCTTTCCCATCTGCTGCAGAGACTGCTAGGCTTCTGGCAGGGAGGGGTGCCGTAGAGTCCTGCTCATGTGATTCCTACTTAATTTAAGACCTGTTCAGATTCTGGAGAGTCTAATAAACTTAGGGAGACATGTCAATAGACTGAATCCCACCAGTTCTGTCAGGTTCACTTGTTTTTGTGCAGATCTTGAAATAAAGGAAGCTATTGGAAGACCTCCCATTGCAACCCTTTCTTTGCACTGTGCCTGCGACAACAACAGGAAACATTTTATTTATCCGGAATAAACACACAGGCAGCTGAGGCTGCGTGCCTGTGGGTTAACAGTGCATTCCAATCCACCGCACTCCCTCCCTTTGCTAGCTATGTGAACTCCAGTGAGGAATGTCACATCTCTGAGTCAGTCCTCTGCTGGGAAACAAGCTGCTGGAGAACCAGCAACTAGAAACCAAGCTGCACCAGCATTTCCATGAGCGTAAAATCTTACATTCACACTTACTTGCTTAAAAATGCACATGCTTGCTTTCTTTTGACGTTTAACAGTAGATGACCTATAGCACGTATTTTGCTAAAGGAAACTTGTGAGGGGCAATCCTGAGATTGACCGTGAGTGCATGAAGGAGGGCAGACATCTCCTTAGGGTACAACAATGGACGGTCCTGAAAAGCCAGAGCGTCCCTTAGCAGAACTTGGTTCTGCCATGAAATCATGCGGTTTAACCCCAGGGAAATATTTGCTATCTCGAGATGTCCCAGAGGCAGTAACAGGATAGACTTAGAAATTTTGCAAACCCCGAGGAGGGTGACTGTTCCTGGAAGGGATGGGCCTGACATTAATCAGTTAGCCAGCAAGCAGAACTTAGTGCTCATCCTGTGGAATATCTAAGGCCCCACCTCTTTGATCGCATTTCTTTCTGAGCTGTGTACTCCTCATAAATACGATGTCGACCAGGCTTTTGGGACTCTAGATCCATGAGATCTTGAGTCCCCTGGTCCCATCTTTGCTCTTTTCTTTGTCTCTTTGTTTCTTAAGTCTTGTGTCACCTGTCCTCAGACACGGTCCCAAGCTGTGCTGGACGTAGCAGTACTCATCTGTGGATGGGGTGACGAGACACTGGTGAGGAGTGAGGGTGGTGAAGCAGAGGCAGAGCTTACAGGGCTCAGTGTTAGCGTGGTGGTGGTGGTGGTGGTGGTGGTGGTGGTGGTGGTGGTGGTGATTTTATCCTTAACTCCCGATTGTCAAGATTTTGAAGTCTCATTTTTTCCCATTGATTGAATGTATAAGTTGCGGGCTGCTATACCAAAGTCCCACAAAAATGCCCTTTGCTTTTAAAAAGGGGAGGGGCAGGGGTTGGAACTGTTGGTTTAGACTGCAGGTTCCTGGTGCTTGAGCACAGCTCCGCCTTGTCGGCACGGAAACCTTCGCACTGAAGTCGATCTTCAGGACCAGGATCCTTTGGCTTCAGTTGTCTGCGTCCACTGCCCTCTCATTTGCTCTGCCCATGACTCTTGCTGATATACCTGGCTGAAGACATGCCTTAAAGAAGCCTCTCCATACAACTCCCAGTAAAGACTTCTTCACGTGTCCCTTCCCCAGAGACTCCCGCACTCCTAGAATGAGCCTGGCACAGTGGCGGGCCACTACCCTGGTGTCCGTGTCTGAGTGACTCTTCCCAGCAGCTCTGAGGTAGGTACTGCTGTCACCGAGTCCCGGGGGCTGTGGGATGGCAGGTAGCTTGCCCTCGGGCCCTCGCCCTTGGCCTTTGGCACCAGGAGCCAGTTCTCCTTTCCCACAGCGGGCTTCTCTTTGCTCAGGAGAATGTTTCCCATCTGCCTTGGCGGCCTGGAAAGACACTGCATGACATTCTCCTCCACCGTAGCCCTGCTGTGTCACATCAGCACCTCTCCGTGGAGGGGCACTTCTTTTTCTTTCTTTGTGTTCACTTCATTTTATTCTCTGGAATGTGGTTATTCTAAACAACTCTAAATTTGGGCACATTTCGAAGAATGAATGAAATATTTTACATTTCATCTTAACAAAATTTTACAGATGTCTGAATGGGATACTTAAGTACAGTACGCAGGGGCAGGTGAAAACTTTTTGGAAAAAACAATGATTAAAATATAGTACTTGATTCAAGGGCTTTTTTTAGGCTGAGAAAGGTCATAGACAGCTTTCAGATGCAGTTTTCCTTCTAAATGAAGAATCTAGCTGCTAATAGAAGTCAGGGATTTCTTTCACATTTTAATTCTTGTGTTTACTCTTAAAATTATGAAAACAGATTGAATGTACATTGCTAAGGTGAGCTTTCTAATTTTTTCTCTGCAGATAATGATGATGTTTGAACTGAACAACTCAGGTAAGACATAGGACCTATATAATATGCTTTTCTTAATCAGATTTCTTTATAGGAACTGCTAAAGTCATGTTTTAACTTTGGTGGAGATTATTTCTTGGCTTTGGGTGATCCTTCCAAACTGGAGTATGACTTACTACATTTTAAGGTAAATTCTGAAAAGAACTTAGCAGGATATCTTTATTCCTTCAGCTTATACTAAAAAGTTTCAAAGGATTTTACTGTTTTTAGAGAAGAAAAGAGAACATTTTTAGTGTTTGTAAACAGATTATGTTGTGTTACTGTATTGATTGCACGAAGTTAGCTTCTGTTAGATGTCACTGGGAAATGAGAAGGCTTGCATAATTATCTATATCACCATGTATGTCTATATTCAGTGCTACAATTAGAATCAGAGAGCTGTTTGTGTGGATATTAGTTGTTTGAGCAAATGTCACCATACTCCCAAGTAGGATATATGGGAGGCCCTAAATTATAGATGGGAATTATAAAAAAATTGCACCCTATTTCTTGGTGTTTGGGTCTAGTATACCTCTAATTTGTTTCATCAGAATAGTAGCCCAAAGTAGGAAATCACACAGTATTATGAAAAAAGAAAAGAAGTATTGAAGAGTCCCGAAAAGTTATAAATTACAAATCTCAAGCAATTTCTAAGACTTAATTTGGTAAGTGTATGCAGCCACTCATCTGGGTGGAGGTTGCTAGATGGCATAATCTGGTTTGCAATTTGATGTAAAGATTCTAGTAAATCAGTGCTGAATAAAGACAACGTGTAAGGCAGTTTGAGACCTACTGAAATACTGGGATAAGTGATAGACTGGAATTCTGCACATCCATTACACCCTTATAACACAACGTGGAACTTTGTGGTTATGTATCTTCAGAATTGTGTGGAAGGAACAGTCTTGGGATGGGAGAGGTTCCCAGTGTTGGAAGTGAACATGCTGAGGTGAAGTGGGGTGGGGCCACCAGCAGAGGGATCAGCAGATGCCAGGGTAAAGGTGAGGGCAAGGGCTACTGCCAGGGCTGAGCGTGTGCAGCTGAATTTCACTTGCACCTGACCCTCCATTTCTGAATGGCTAAAGCAAGAATGGGCAGCAGGGCCAGGTGTCCTGTGTTAGAAGTTGGACTTAGACCTGAGTCTCTGGAGCAGCAGTGAAGAATGTTAAGGAACGGACATTAGATGGATGCTTTTCCTGTGTCAGTATAGTTGGTATGCCTGTTTGGGTTTGTGACTCTTTTTTCTAAGTAGAGGTCATATAAGCAAGACTGCAAAGAACTAAACAGAGGAACTGATTTAGTGCACTGTTGCTGTATCAGGAAATTAAGGGGTTTAGGATGGCTTTGGTTTCCTCTCAACATTAATTTAGCCTGGGCATTGGGCAGAGCGATCCACTGAAGCTGAAAAATCCTCAAGTGGCCGGCACTTTGATTGCCTCACACTTTTGTTGGCCAGTTTAAGTTGCTTTAATTATAGTAGTAATTACTGTAGTGGTAATTAAAGAGCCAGTAAGAGTTAGGGACAAGTTGCTACATGTTTTACCATAGCAGTGTGGGGCATGCAGTAGGAAATGCAGAATTATGGCACCTTATGAGAAGTGTTCAATTACATTATACTGGGTCGTATTTACATATAAGCAGGAGATTGCCAGATAATATTCACTGCAGTGATTTTGCCAGTTCATCCTAGTCAATGTAACAATTATTGTTCATACGTTTATTACCTGTCCATTGAGGGATTCAGAGTATCTTCTTTTAGGTTCAAGTTAATTACCATTTTTGCTCCAGGGCTCTGTTGTTCAGTACAGCTGTTTGTTCTTTAAATGTGACTATTTAAATTAGTTTAAATTACATAAAATTTAAAATTCATTTCCTCTCTCCCACGAGCCACACGTCAAGTGCTCAATAGCCACGTGTGGCTAGTTGCTGCCATATCAGACACTGCAGACAGAGGACAGAGAATTCTGTTACACACTGCTACTCTAAAAGTTGACTTCTTTTAGAAATTTTAATATCTTAAAAGCCATTTAATATTGAAATATTTAAATGTTAAGTGGTACAACTTGATTCAAAATAACTGGGGAGAAGGGAGAATGAGGAGCTGTGGAGGAAACAGGATTTGCTGTAAGTTGATAATTAGTAAAGCTACGTTTACATTCTGTATGGTGTCATTATAATATTCTCATTAGTCAGAAATGCTGTGTATATTTGAAATTTTCCATAATAAAGAATAAAAATAGAAGACTTACATAAGAACAATTCTTTCACCAGGCTGCAAAGGGGCACCTGAAGTTGACCCTCCCTCCACTACCTGTAGTGCCGGAAGCCTTCAGTCCTGCCACAGGGTTTCCCTTAAAGGGTACGCATAGTACCACATTTTTGTTTAAGGTTTATTTCATCCCTCCTGGAAACACAACAGTAACAGCTCAAGCTTGCATTTGTTAAGTGGAGTTGGAGCTGAGAAGTGAGTCTTGGGGGTAGAATGTGCTAGATTATCTTATTATACTAAAAGTTCCCTTGTGAGCATAGAGGAATGCTTGAGACGATGGTTTTGAGGGTTAGCCTGGGCCTTGAGTGCCCGCCTCTGTCAGCCGTGACCCCAGGGAAGGGGAGCATGAGCTGTCCACAGCTGTGTCAGAGGACCGATCGGGCGTTGCCTGGTAGGAGGTGGCGCACTTGGAGAATGGTGCCCGGCACAAGGTGGCGCCCTCAGCGGACGGTGCCTGGGAGGAGGTGGCGCACTCAATAGATGACAGCTCTTGCTATCGGTGTTCCTGTGCAGAAAGGAATTGGCACTCAGTGTTCTACTTCCCTTAGACACCCACATGCATAGAGGCAGGCAGAGCAGGGTACAGATCTGACAGGATATAACAGTACCTTTTATTTTCCAGGCTTGTGAGATCAAAGATCTTGAGATTAAGAATGGCAGGAAAATCATCGCTTTTTAAAGTAATTCTCCTTGGAGATGGTGGAGTTGGGAAGAGTTCTCTAATGAACAGATATGTGACTAATAAGTTTGATACCCAGCTCTTCCACACAATAGGTTGTGGAGTTTTTAAATAAAGATTTGGAGGTGGACGGACATTTTGTTACCATGCAGATCTGGGACACGGCCAGTCAAGAGCGATTCAGAAGCCTGAGGACGCCGTTTTACAGAGGCTCTGACTGTTGCCTGCTTACTTTTAGTGTTGATGATTCTCAGAGCTTCCAGAACTTGAGTAACTGGAAGAAAGAATTCATATATTATGGCGGATGTGAAAGAGCCCGAAAGCTTTCCCTTTGTGATTTGGGCAACAAGATTGATATAAGTGAACGGCAGGTGTCTGCAGAAGAAGCCCAAGCCTGGTGCAGGGACAACGGCGACTATCCTTACTTTGAAACAAGTGCAAAAGATGCCACGAATGTCGCAGCGGCCTTTGAGGAAGCAGTTCGGAGAGTGCTTGCTACCGAGGAGAGGTCAGATCACTTGATCCAGACAGACACGGTCAGTCTGCACCGAAAGCCCAAGGCCAGCTCATCTTGCTGTTGATGGTCAGAGAGGTGGCCCGTGCGACCTAACCAGCCCACACACATACATAAGCACGGGGTGGAGGAGAGAGTTAGCGTTAGCAGCAATGGGTCACATGCTCACTAAGTTAACCCTATTGCTGCCTCGTTAGTGGGTAGGAGAAGGGGGACATTCCACTCACAGGAGAATCTATGTACTCAGTAACGGCACCTTACATTTATAAATTCTGACGGTTGTCTAATAATGTTTAATTTAAATATGTAAGTTACAGAGCTAATACATGAGATGACCAAGACTAATTATAATTAAAACACTTGAGTATTCTAGAAATTACTGTTTTTTCCCTGGGAAATAGAGAGCTACTTTTTCTATGTGTACATTTTTATGTAATTAGCACTCTGTTCCTGGTTCAGGGAAAACGTGTCCTAAAGCAATAATGTTAGATATTAAAGATTAAAATCTAATGCATTTGCACAGCAGTTGTTTGATTTTATTACTTCATTCTCTTTAAAGTGATGTACGTATTCACGTTTTCATTCTACATCACAATTGTTCTCTCTGGTGATCACTTGTCATTTGTGTGCCACACGTGTGACCCCATCCAGCAGAGAAGCTGACTTTCCAGCAGAGCAGTGACAACCCTTGGAGGAAGCACTATGTGTGGATTGTACTTTGTGGGAGGGGAAATGAAGATGTCTTTATTTGGTCATGTTTATTCAGTGTCTTCTCTGCCACTGAACAGTGTTTAGTGATTTGGTCTCGAGATTTTCTGTCATTTTACTGTGGTGAACAGACTTACTGATAAAGCAAATTGTGGTCTCATGTGGGTAAAGTTCAAGTTCACATGCTGTGCCATTCCTGCCAGTCCTGTCCTGCAGAGGCACACCACCGCCTGGACTGCGTGTTCATGAGGACGGAACCCTTGACTGTGGGGCGGTGGGTTATCAAGGGACATGCTTTGGTGGGGGGTGTCATGTCGGGGAGTACATTTTGGAACAGCTAGATTGAGAGTTCTCTCCCTAGCCCCACTGTGTGGGAACCACTGACAAAGAATATCATTACAGTAAGCTAAGGTTTTGAAAGTCTGGCTTCCTAACATAGCAGGCAATTCGGCTTTAAGCAAACCATTTTAACATTTTAAATTTGGGGAAATGAAATCTCTTTGTATTCTCAGGTTAAAGAGAACTGTAGTTCTAATTATTTATAATCAGTTCCCCCTCCCCCCAAAAACCTACAATCCTCCATTCAAAAAACAAAATAGGAACCCACCATTACCAAACTGGTGTATTTTATATATTCCTTTTCCTCTAGAGGGCTTGTTATTTTAAATCAGGTGTACTGATTATTAGGACTTGCACTTTTCTCTTCCTCTGTCTGGATATATTTCCACTGTAGTAGACCTACCTCATTTATTAGCTGCATGGGTGTCTCACCCTCCATTCAAACCATTCCCCATTGATAGATAAATAGCTGTAGTATATTGAAGTGCCAGTTTCCCACACCTTGGTCAACAGTGAGTGTAAGGAGTACATTTTTTGTTGTTCGTGTTTTGAATAGATGAGTCACATGGTTGAAAATGACAGGGGACAATGCCACCCGATCCCTGGGCGTGGAGACAGCCACGCGCCAGCTCCTCGGGGGTCTGTCTAGGTGTTTGGTACCTAGGGAAGGGCACTGTGTTAATGTCTGTGGCTGCCGTGAGTGCCAGACGAGGTGGTGTGAACACTGGGAGCTCCTTCTCACCGTTCCGGAGGCTACAAGTCCAACATCAAGGTATATGGTTTAGTTCTTCCTGAGTCCTCTCTCCGTGGCTGGCAGATGACCTTTCCTCTGCACAGAGCACTCCCTCCACCCCTGGCCTCTCTGTGTCCAGATTTCCTCTTATAAGCACAGCAGTGAGATTGGAATAGGGACCAGCCCCATGGGCTCATTTTAACTCAAATTACCTCTTTAAAGGCCCCTTCTCCAATATAGTCCCTTTCTGAGGGACCGGGGACTAGGCCTATTGAATATGAATTTTGGGGGAGCACAATTCAGCCCATAACGTGTGTGTAGGTATTTATACAAAATGTGTAATTTCGATACTTGTATGGATTTAACTAACACCTTAGTCATTTTTCTAACTTTTAAGCATCTTCACCGTAACTCTTTTTCAGCTGAATATTCAGGGATTAGGTTAGTTGGCGTTCAAGAGGTCTAGAGCTGGGCAGCAAAAAATGATCAAAGGAGCGTATCTTCGTGTGTGCAGACAGGCTGATGGAAGGGAGAGTGATCGGCTTCACACCGTGACGTAGAGGGGCCTGGTGGACGGAGGCTGACTACCCACACGGTACTGAACTGTGACAGGAGGAGGAGGAACGGGACCTGACTGAGGAGCCTCGGCCTTCAAAGCAGTGACAAGTCACCGGAGGAGGAGCTCTTCCAAAGGCAACAAAAGGTAGCTGGAAACCTGATTCTTCTGTTTAAGTCAAAGGGCTTTGATGGGCTGGTGTTTCCTAGGCAAAGATGAGAATTGGGGAGAAAGCGAGAGCTGGGGAGCAGAGCAGGTGACCGTGGTGGCACGAGTGGCGGAAGCAGCGGCAGAGCCCCGAGGGAGCACGGCGCTGCCCTGTTCCGGGATGAGGGGCCCCACCATAACTGCCGATGCCCGCCACCCGGCCTGGCACAGGTGCTTTCGCACTGTCTGCGGATATAACGCCTTTGAGAGAGTGTTCAGTGTTTAAAAGGTCAAACCACTGAACTTGGGAGATGGACAGATGTCCACGTGACAGTCGATGTAGCCATCAGTGTGCCACTTGGAAGATGGCAAAGTGCACATTTGTTGACAAGTTAATGTTTTTGCCACCTTCCCTCTTGGGAAAAATTCCCTACCCTGGTCAAAGGGAACACAACCTTGTGTTTCACATTTCTATAAAAACTTGGGTAAGCTTTCACTTTAAGACCATGGCACTGTCACGCCAGTTCCACGGCACCCGCGGCTTGTGGGGCAGGGAGGTGTTAGGTGGAAACGTGGATCTGTGTCGTCAGCGGATCCTGAGAGGTCACCACTGTGCACGGTAAACCAGGAGGTGCTGTCGTGACAAAAAGTGAAAGGACGGCATAACAGGGCACAGGAGATCAGCGGTCTACACACGTGGAAAACACGGGCACCCCTGAAGCACCCTAGGAAGTGAAAGGGGACAGACTGGGGTTTGCGCATTTTACGTGAAGCGCTTTGGGAACGCTAACGTAGATGCGCACAGGCCTTCCCAGTGCGGCCCACCTTTGAGGTCCCACCACTCCTAAGCTCATCACTTGCCTTCAGGCTTCTTCAGAGGCAGTCACGTGAAACCTGATACTTAACTACACCGGTCCACTCACACAGGGCCCGCGTTCGTGTTCCCGTCTCACCATCACAGGCCTGGTGAAAGGCTCACTGTGTGCAGGGCACCGCCGTTGTGCGGCTGAGCCGGGGTCTGAACCGCCCCACCCTATGCCCTCCTGCTGAAACCCCACACTGCTGCTCCGGACAGGCAGGCGCATCACCGCCCTCTGGGTTCCCTGATCCTGGAGGGCAGAGCAGCCTGCAGACAGTACTTCCGCGTGGGTCTCTCCAATGAACGGGGCTGGAACTACATCTGGATTCCTAGCTGAGTATCTTTTTCTGCTCCCAAAGCTCTGGCAGCTGGTTTGAGGCGATTCGAGTTCTGCATAGTGTTAGTCTGCAGACTTTCAGTAGGGGAAACGGGACTAAGATGGCAGTAGTGGAGGGGTGAGCAGCACTTAAAACAGTCAGTATCAAACTGCCATAATCTTGGACAGACATCTTCATTTAGGAAATCTAATAAATAGGACAAAAAATTATGGTAGCCACTTCACATGAGGATACAAGACCACACTTAGAATTCCTTGCTCAGGTTATTCGGAATGAACAAAATTCTTCAGTGCCCACAATTAGCACAGAAAATACCTGGTGATGTTACCTGCTTGTCAATGGACACTTACTCGTGTTCAGGGGGACGCCACGCTGTTTCAGCACAAGAGGCCCCTCCCACCCCCTTGTATACAGCCTAAAGGGCCGAGAGTGCAGATGTGACTGTAACGCAAGCTTTTCCTGCTTTACAATTCTAGCCCTGCCCACAGCTCTTTACTAGTACAGCTATCAGCAGGCCCACTTAGTCTTTAGTTAGCTGTCTGAGGGGAGGGAAACGTAAGAACAGAGCTTGCTACTTTGGTCCGAGCCTCCTGTTTTACAGACATGGACCCAGGATTCTAGAGCGGCAGGACGGCTGTCCCCAGCCTCCGACAGGGGCAGGCGTGCCGCCTTTGGTGCTGCACAGGCTCTTTGCTTCAGCTTCTGGGGCAGTGCTGTGTACGCTGCCTGTGCGTTTTCAGAGCATCTCTGCATGTACTGATAAGCCCATGTGCGTGCTGTCAGCTTCACTCCCCACTGCAGAAGCTTTCAGTTTTAAATCTGCCTACCAAAGCTTGACGGTGACATTTGGTTCTGGGTTATTACATCACGAATAAGCTATAGGAGCAAAAAAAGCCAAAGCTTATTTTCAGGTTTTAAAAATATTTCAAGATTATTGATAAAGAGCTTTCTGTAAATAACACCACTCACAAGCAAGTATCAATCTGTTGATAATGGTAAGAAATTGAACTTACTGTTTTTAAATATAAAAGCAATTTCATTAAGTTTAGATAAATGGAGGCTACAAGTAAAACTTTTCTGGCTGTTTAATCAAGTTACTTACAATGTACACATTCCTGAGTACACCCCATCGCAGTGACATTGTTTATTTCTGAATTTTCTGCATTCAGCTTAAAAGGTGTTTCTTCCCAAGAAACTGAACTTTTCTGTCAAATGCGCTTGATCGAATAGGAGAATTGGGTTCATAAAATGGATTCACTGCAAACTAGGACAAAAGAAATTTTTTCAGTGAGTTTGTCAAAGGAAAACAGCTGACAAATCATAGGCCTCTAAAAGGAAATTATTTTAAAGTTTTAAGTCATCAAAGATATTCAAAACAAAAGTCTGAATACTACATTTTTCAGCTGCAGTGAAAATGTTGCATTGTTAAACAGTAACATCCCTTTAAGGAAGTTTCTGTCTTGGAGTTTAGGGAAGTACCTGTGGTCGGGGCAGTGCTGCCTGCATCAGCTCAGCTGACTTCCAGGGGTCACCTGTGCCTGAAACGCCCATCCACTCAGGTTTGTCATAAAGATGGGGTTTGTCCGTCAGGCCCGTTGACTACATAAAGCAAACTAAGTCTGCCATATGCTCAGAGTGAAGAAAAAGTTCCGCCACACTGCTATGAGAAGTCACCCTCGCAAGGCAAGCTTTTAACAATCATGTTTTTAATACTCTCCCTTAACACGAGGTGAAGTGATGAGTTTCTCAGATGTAAAGGGTACATAATAACATGTGTGAGAGTATTAGTCCTGGATGGAGTCACAAATGAGGAGAGTGACCAACTTCTATACCTTCATCACTTGATGTTGTCTGTCTGTATAAGAAGGCTATGTATTATTTGCTACTTCTGACTAGAAATATTGACTGTTAACTGTGCATATACACAAAAAAGTCTTGCCCAAATGCCACATGTTTAAATTATTAAGAATATACTATTGGGTGGAGAGGGTATATAGCTCAGTGGTAGAGTGTGAGCTTGGCATGCATGAAGTCCTGGGTTTAATCCCTAATACGTCCATTAAAATAAATGAGTAAGTAAAAGCATAATTACCTCCCTCCACCTTGAAAAAACAAACAAACAAACAAACAAAAACAAAGAAAAAGAAGATACTGTTGTGGTGGACAGTAGAATATGAGCTTAGCATGCATGAGATCCTGGGTTCAATCCCCAATACCTCTATTGAAAGAGAAATAAACCTAGTTACCCACCCTTCAATCATTTAAAAAGAAAAAAAGAATATACTGTTAGCACTGCAGTTAAATCATCTTATTACTATTTCATTATTTCCAGTTAATATCATGAAATGCAGGTGGCACCATTCTCCTTCAGTGACTGTGATAACATATGAAACATAACTTCCTACTGGTTTATGACCTGGATGCACTACATTGTAACTTATTTGCTCAGTAGGTGGAATACATTTTAGATTAGAATTATGAAGCAGCTTTCCTTATGTAGACTGCTTCTGTCCATCTCTTTAGGGTTTCCTCATAAAATTAACTAATGCACCAAAAGGGGGAGAATGAAACTGATCTGAAAATGCTGACCACGAGTTGTTGCCCTCCATACGTGACCGTGGTGGTGGAGACGTGCTGGGGGAGGCGCTGCCAGGGGCAAGGCGCACAGGGGGAGAGCTGGTCTGAGGTGGAAACTGGGCAGTCTCAGTGAGGTACTTCAGCAGGCCAGGTTCTTGTCAAGTTTAAACCCTTTTTTTTTCTAATTGAATCCCTTTTTATAATCAGATTATTACAGTTACAGAACATACCATACCTTTATGTAGAAATCATAGACATCAGTAAAGAAGTTCTTTATTCCATCTTCTTGCCTTACGTCATGCAGCATAATGAATCTCATATGTGAAATAATTAAGGTATAATCTTTAGAAATGAAAGCTGAAAAGGAATTTGCTGATACAGCAGTCCTCAGGTAAGTGACATGCGGTGTATTTTGCTTTGGAAAAGTGGAATACATCACCCATGTTCAAAGTTAGGTTAATTTTACCGTGAAGAGAACAGAATCTTTTTAAGTTAGAACATAACTGCAAAATAAAATCACTCTTGATATGGTTTAGATAAACCTTAGTTTTACACATGAGACTCGGTTTTAAAAGGTGGGTGTTTTTTTCCCTAAGAAAGTAAAAGCCCCAGAAATGGCAATTTTTACCTGACACTTTGCAATCCACAGACTCAGAGCCTAGTGTCTAGGCCCTGTGTTGGGCTGGTTTACTGCCCCCCTCCTTCATTAGCCCTCTTCATTAAGTAGGAAAGGATATGACCTGCAGTGACGAATGCTGAAACAAATCACTCATTGAACTTGTCCACAGTTTTCAAGTACATGTTGTTCGACAGCCACATGTTCTCATCCACGAGGTCAAGAGCAGCGTGCGCTATGAACTGGTTCAGGTGGCGATGGTCGTCCTGGGTGACAGCCAGCAGCAGCAGGTTAACATTTCCGTGCAGTGTCAAAACGCTAACTCTTTCCTCTTAAATTCTGTACAGCTTCCTCGTGGAGGGGAAGCTTTCTACTTTTACTTCTATTATTACTATCATGAGACATAAAAGATCTTCAGTGTTTTCACATCATTTTCTGTATTCTAATTTGATATCTAAAACTCAACAAATAAAAACAGCTAATGACTTATTAAATGACATGTTCAAGAAACTATATAGATTTTTAAAATTTTCCCAGAAGGAAGTTATTAAATGATACAGCCATTTAAGCATGTGAAAAAATAACACTACATTAAAAAAGAAAGGTAGATCCTGCCTTCAGGAGGCTCGCATCTTTTTGAAGAGGAAGACAGGAGAAAACTCTTGGTTATGGATAAAGGACAGCAGCTTCGGTAGGCCGGGGTAAGGAGGTGGTGAAGGAGAGCTGCTGGCACAGGCCATGGGTGGGGGTGGCAGGGGGAGGGGGGTTTCGTGTGCAGCGACACATGCTGAGCAGTGGACAGCCCGGCAGAGGCCTCCTGGAGGTGTAAGCTTACCTGGCAGAAGGCTGTGCTCAGCCCCACTGTGTGCAGTCACCTGCGCCAACAGCAGGAGACGGTCCTGTCAAAGCTGGCAGTGTCCTTTTCACAGGCTGAAAAGGCTTAACTAGAAAAGGTGGGAGTGTCCCACCAGAATGTGGAGAGGGAACTCACAACCTGGAATGCAGTCTCATTCCCGTGGAATTCTTACTCTCAAAATGCGTTTTCCAAAGGGCACCTGTGTTATAGGTTGAATTTGTGTGCCCCACCTTCCTATGTTGCAGCCATACCTCTTAGAACCTTAGAATGTGGCTATACTTGGAAAGAGGGTCATTACAGATGTCATTAATTGCCATGAGGTCGTGGGTCCCTAATCCAACGACTGGTGTATTTATAAAAGGGGGAAGTCTGGAGACAGACACCCATGCAGGAAGAAGGCCACGTGAGGACAAGTTTGACCACCACAAGCCCAGAACTGCCAGAAGCTGGGAGGGAGGCCTGGGACAGACCTTCCCCAGTGGCTCTGGACGGGGCGCGGCCCTGCCGACAGCTTGGTCTCAGACTTCTGGCCTCCAGAACTGTGAGACAGAACACTTCTGTTGCTCTCAGGGACCCAGTTTCTGGTCCTGTCACGGCAGCCCTAGGGAACAATATAACTTCCTCGCCCAGGCGGCTGCTGCTGGGACCGGGCTGGGGGACGGCTGCCGGTGGCCCTGGAACCCCCTGTGCAGCAAGTTTACGCCTCTCTCGCGTCACCATGACGAGGCCACTTTAACCCTCAGAGAAATGGATGCATTTTGTGTCTGGCTCACAGCAGTGTTTTCCTCTACACTGATGATCAATCATGGGAGATTAGAAGAAAACTACAGAAATGTTTTAAGAAAGTGAGTGGTAGCAGGAAAAAGAACTAAGATCAAGTCATGCAGCAGAGGATTTTTGCAGAACTGCTTCGCCTTCCACAAGGCCCCTGTGCTGAGCGAAAAACTATACGTAAGGAGCTGTATATCACACAAAGCACTTGCTGATACAGAGATGCCGCCAATCAAAATTCTCTTTTGGGGGTTGAGGTAATTAGGTTAGTTAATTACTTAACTTAATGGAAGTCCTGGGGATGGAACCCAGGACCTCGTGCATGCTAAGCGTGCACTCTGCCACTGAGCTGTACCCTCCCCCGCTCCGGCCACAGTTTTAATGAGCCGTGTGCTCATGTGAATGTGGGAAAATAATGTAGCGAAAACACCTGCTAGGATTAACACCTGAAATTTCTACATTTAGTGGCGAGATCTGAATAGTTGAGAAGCGTCTTACACTGGACATTACCATCACCACCAATCTCAGACATGAGTTCCTGCCTTAAAGGACATTAAAGCTTATTTTTGGAGGGTGGGAGAAAGCATAACTCGTCAGCAACTTATCAGGCATGCAGCCTTGTGCAGAAAGGTGGAAGGGACCCGGCTACTCCCACCTCCAGACTCTACGGGGCTGTTCCTCTGAACGGCAGTGTGTTCTAGAAGCAAGCCTGTTCCTCTGGAACCATCCCTGACAACAACCAAGCTGGTGGTGTCACTGGGGAGGAGAGCAGGCGGGCACCTGGCCAGTGGGGGCTGTGGAAGGCGCCTGAGAACGGCCCGTCTCAGGCAGCAGCAGCAGCAGGAGGGGCCCCTTTCACACCCCCGGGTGTAAATGCATCTAGTACGTACGTCCTGATGAACAACGTGACTCACTGCGCCAGATGGGCTTTCCGGGCATTTCAAGGCAGTGACAACTGTTCCTGCAGGCCCACAACAGGTCAACTATATTTCTGTGTGTTCAAGGAGCAGCTTTCCACAGGGGGTGACACTGAGCCAAAGGCCAGGAAAAAGAGCCCCAGGACATCCTGCCAGTACGTGCCAAGTGTGTGCTGAATCAGAGGATGAATAAACAATTCAGAGGCTGTTCCTGGCTGGCTTCTATCAACCCGTGGGGCCACAGGGCGGCCTCATTTAACCGTGGTGGCGTCGTTACCTGATCTGCCCAGGTCTCTCCCAGTTCTAAAAATCACATTACACCTTTATCATGACAACAACATATAACAATTGTTATGGAATTTTTTTAAGGTTCCATACGCACTTTGGATTCTGCTTTTCCAGCTGGCAAAAACTCCATTTCAAAGACTGGATTATCGTGGTGACCCACAATGATAAAGTAGAATCTTCCAGACATTGTCTTCAATATATAGCTCCTAATTAAATGAAAATAATATTTTTAGTACTCAATACTGAAAACCAAACACGGTTAACAGGAAGTGAAGAACACCATTTATTTACTTAAGCCTGAATTGCAGAGGAGGTGGCCCCAAGGCTTGGCATGCTTTCCAATATACCACATACATATATGCCTTTTTTTAAAAAAAAAAATCAAAAGTATAGTCAGTTCAGTGTTGTTTTAATTTCTGGTGTACAGCCTAATGTTTCAGTTTTATATATATATATATATATATATATATATATATATATACATACACACACACACACACATATATTCTTTTTCATGTTCTCTTTCATTATAGGCTATTACAAGATATTGAACATAGTTCCCTGTGCTGTATTGTAGGGCCTTGTTGTTTATCTGCTATATGGCTTTTGCATGAGATTAAATTATTCATCTGTGATATGCGTTGTAGAATCCAGGACTGTATTTTCATAGGGAAACTGAAAGACCTCTAATATGAAATTGTAAAAACACCCTCATGTTTTACAGTAAGCCGGCTAAACCGGAACTGGACTGGTTAGCATTAGCACTGACACGGGAAAGATTAATAAAAGTGCTAATTAGGGGAAAATTCGCTTGCCTTGGACATTTTCAGGAAGGGTGCTTCGGAGGAGGCTAAACACCACTCTGACGCATGTCATTTACACAAAGGAGAGAGCCTATGGCATTTATCTACAGCCTGGGCGGTCCTTGTCATCTTCCCACCCAAAGGATCTATGCTGTGAATGTCACTCTGCAAATGAAAGAGCCTGGGATATGCCTCTTCAAACACCATTCATAAGAGGAAAAAACAGCTTTGTATTCTAGAAAAGATGGAAGATGTCATAATCCCAAAAGGAAGACATTCTGAGGCATTAAGATGTCTTGGAACTAGGGTTAATAGGTCTGCTAAAGGAATAAAACCAAGAAAAAGTGGCGTGGTGGGAGAGAAATCAAGGATTCTGTGGCTTTTAGCACACTCAGAACCTGGGCGGGTGGACAGACGGGTGGATGGATTTATGCATGCATTTTCGGCACAAGGTCTTTGGGATCAGACAGAGCTAGGTTCATGTCTAGCTCTAGCAACACGAGCCCAGGCACAGTCCTTCATCTCCCAACGCCTGTTTCCTTCTCGGAAATCAAGATAACGGTGGGGATGACAATCGTAGCCCCTCGGGTGAGTCCGAGGACGACACCACGTAGTGGCCGTAAGGCGCGCAGCAGGGTGCCTGGCTCCTGGGAGGCACTCAGGAAACGTGACCAAGAACAACAGGGGAGCGCCCGCACACGGAGATGTGGGCCGAGTGAGGCCTCCTTGCGTCGGGGGGTCTCCCTAGCCGGGAGCACACCGTCTCGGGGAACGGCACTGAGGAGTGTCGCACCCCAGGGCTCATCTGGCCTCACTGGGACTTCCGTGGAGTGACACAGAACCTGTGACCAAATCAGAAGACATATGAATTTATTCCCTGATGAATACAACGTTTTGTAGAGGAAATCAGGGCACAGCTGGCACTTTCAACTCTGGAATCAGAAGGCCGTGACTGGAGGAAAAGGCAGGTGGGCAACCCCTGTGGCCTGATGAAGTAAGGAGGGGTTGAAAAGTTATTTGGCGCGGCGGCTGCACGCCGCAGCCCGTGGGCTCGTCTGGCCTGCCGTCCTCTCGCCACTGTGTGAGGCCGCTGTGGCCCCACGACGGCAGTGCAGGAAGGGCCACGGAGGCCAAACAGTAATGGACAACCAAGTAATGGACAACCAAGACAAGCAGGAATGACACAAAAGCTACGCAAGCCTGGGCGAACTGGCGATAATTCTCCAGAACAAGTGAGGGGAAGAGAGATGGGAGCCTGAAATTTCAACAGAATAAACAATGACCTCATTCATTCTTGCTCAGAGGTTTCATAGCTGGAGTTTGCCGAGGGAAGGGCTGAATTTTTTCAGCACATTTAAGCAGCAGCAGCAGGAAAAAAGACAAGACAAAAAAATGCTGCCAGGAAACTGCTTCTCTCCTACACACATTTAAGCAGCAGCAGGAAAGGAGACATGCATAAGGAAGATGGCCCACCCCTGCCCCGCCACACTCACTCCTACATGGAAATCCATGTCTGGGAGAGCAGCCCAGCATGGGTAACAGCAGGGAACTGAAGGACGTACTGCAGAAAGGGTCGATCACACGCTGTCCAGGGGGGCAGAACAAGCCCCCCAAAGCGATTTCACACACAGCTTTCCATAAAAAGAGATGCAATGCCAGATTCCATTCTGACAAGAAGCAGCTGAAGTGGGGGGACAGGAAGCCTCAGGAGGGCATAAGCCATCTACCGTCCTTTAACCCTTGGGTTTCTTATGCCCAGGGAGTGAGCCACCGTGACACACTCCAGCATTCTTTGCTGTCTGCTACATCGGACTGCCTGCGAGGGCGGAGCTGTTCTAAACCTGCTCCATTGCCCCATCACCTGAAATGAGGGCCCTTCAAGCATCTCCAAGGTGTGGAGGTAGTTACACACAGCTTGGCAATGAGTTAAACTGGGGAACTGAGGATGAGGGATGTATCCAAACGTCTGGCTGAGGTGATCAAGCACAATATCAAGGTAATGATGCTATTCACCGAGAAAGGAAATAAGAGGGAAGGAAGAGGTATGAAAACGAGCATGTCTATTGTAAACAAGTGATGATAGCCAAAATGGCTCCCATGAATCTCACCAAAATGTCCTAATTTCGAGAACCAGTGAATGTTAATTCACACGGCAGAGAACTAAGGCAGCCCATCAGCTGATCTCAGACAGGAAGAGGCTTTGGGCTACTCAGACCTGACCAGAAGGTTAACCAAGTGCTCCACATCAGTGGATGGCATGGGGTCTGTAGAGAGACTGAGGTTGACCTTAACCTAGACAAGGTCAACATTTGAATCAGTAACTGAGATGAAACAAACTTCCACACTCTCAAGATAACATGCTAAGAACACCTAATTTATTAGAAGGCCGAGTCAGGATTAAAAAGATCTCCATGGCAAGGAGAAATGGGTGACATGAACAGGATAGAATGTAAAAGGATTTGGAATCTAGTCCTGTACTTGGGCTTAAAAAATCAACTGGACAACAATAGGATGAAGGAAACCTAGTTTAAGAGCAGTTCATCTAGGAGAACTCGTTTGCATTCATTGCAAGCTCAGTCAGAGGTTGTTAAAGTAGTAAAGTGATCAAAAAACCTAATGCAATTCTAGGCTGCATTAAGAGAAGATGATTCCAGTGGTGGCGGGGGTGGAGGGGAGCAAGAAAAAACAGATTTTTTTCTCTCTCTTTTTCCTTTATTCTTTTTAGGATGTGTTTGCACCTACATGACTAATAGTCTAAAGCAAACAGAGGATGGGGTTAACATACTTGAAAAACAGAGTAAACACAAATCAAAAGCATATGATAGAGTCACAAAAACTAAAAAGAAACCAAGTTAATACAAAGGAAAATCATCAAACCACAAAAAGAAAAACAAAAAGAAACAGAAAGGAACAAAGAAGAAATGCCAGATCAACTGGAAAACAAAGTTCAAAATGGCAGTAAACATACATCTATCAATAATTACCATAAATGTCAATGGACTAAATGCTACAATTAAAAGGCACACAGTGGCAGGTTGGATAATAAAACTAAAGCCTACAATATGCTGCCTGCAAGACACCCATTTTACAGTGAAGGACATACATACATTGAAAGTGAGAGGATGGAAAAAGATATTTCATGCAAATGGAAATGACAAGAAAGTAGGATTAGCAACACTCTTATCAGACAAAACAGACTTTAAAACAAAGACCATAATGAAAGACAAAAAGGACACTATATATGATCAAAGGAGCAAAACAATATGAAGATATTACACTTGTTAACATATATGCACCCAATATAGAAGCACTTAAATATATAAAACAAATGTTAACAGATATAAATGGAGAAATTGATGGAAAAACAATAATAGGAGGAAACTTTAACATCCCACTAACATATCTGGATAGGTCTTCCAGACAGAAAATCAATAAAGCAATGGAGATACTAAATGACACAATGGAACTGTGGGACTTGGTTGATATTTTTAGGACATTACATCTCCCCAAAACATATTATACATTCTATTCAAGTGCCCATGGAACATTCTCTAGGAATAGACCACATGCTCAGGCACAAATGGAGCCTCAACAAATTTTAGAGGATAGAAATTATTCCAAGCATTTTCTCTGACAACAGTGGCATGAAACTAGAAATCAACCTAGAAAAAGAAACTTTGAAAAAAAAAGACCGCAATGGATACTAAACAACATGCTATTAAAAAACCAATGGATCAACAATGGTATCAAAGAAGTTAAAAAATACCTTGAGACAAATGACAATGAAAACAAAACCACACAAAATCTATGGGACGCAGCAAAAGCAGTCCTTAGAGGGAAGTTCATAACAATACAGGCCTTCCTCAAAAAAGAACATTCTCAAACAACCTAATCTACCACTTAAAAGAATCAGAAAATGGACAAACAAAACCTAAAGTCACCAAAAGTAAAGCAGTAATAAAGATCAAGGAGGAAATAAATAAAATAGAAATTAAAAAACAAGAGAAAAATCAATCAAACCAAGAGCTGGTTTTCTGAAAGAGTAAACAAAATAGACAAACCCCTGGCCAGGGAGACCAAGAAAAGAAAGGGCACACAAATAAACAAAATAAGAAATGAAAGTGGAGAGATTACAACCAACACTACAGAAATAACAAAAAATCATAAGAGAATACTTTAAACAATTGTATGGCAATAAATTGGACAACTTAGAAGAGATGGACAAGTTTCTACAAATATACAGTCCACCAAAACTGAATCAAGAAGAAACTGATCATTTGAACAGATGAATTACTAGAAGTGAAGAAGAATCAGCAATAGAAACCTGCATACAAAAGTCCAGGAACAAGATGGTTTCACTGGGGAATTCTATCAAACATACAAAGAAGAGCTCATTCCAATCCTTCTCAAACTCTTCCAAAAAATTGAAGAGGAGGGAATACTCCCAATAAAGCTGCCATCACCCTGATACCAAAGCCAGAAAGAGACACTACCAAAAAAGAAATCTATAGGCCAATATTGTTGATGTACATAGATGTAAAAATCCTCAACAAAATTTTAGCAAACAGAATCCAACAGCACTTAAAAAAGATCATATACCATGATCAAGTTGGGTTCATCTCAGGGACACAAGGATGGTTCAATACATGGAAATCAATCAATGTAATAAAGCACATGAACAAGAGAAAGGACAAAAACCACACGATCATCTCAATAGACGCAGAAAAAGCATTTGATAAAATTCAACACCCATTTATGATAAAAACTCTCACTAAAGTGGGTATAGAGGGAACGTATCTCAACATAATACAACTATTTATAACAAACCTACAGCCAGCATAATACTCAATGTTGAAAAGCAAAAAGCCTTTCCACTAAAATCTGAAACAAGTCAAGGATGCCCACTCTCACCACATCTATTCAATAAAGTATTGGAAGTCCTAGCCACAACAATCAGGCAAGAAAAAGAAATAAAAGGGATCCAAATTGGAATAGAAGAGGTAAAACTGTCATGTGCAGATGACATGATATTGTATATAGAAATCCGAAAAGGCTGCACACAAAAACTACTAGAACTCATCAAAGAATTCAGCAAAGTAGCAGAATACAAGATCAACATAGAGAAATCAGTGGCATTTCTTTACAACAACAAGAAAATATCAGAAAAGGAAAGTAAAGCATTAATCCCTTTTAAAACTGCATCCAAAACAATAAAATACTTAGGAATAAATCTGACCAAGGAAGTGAAAGACTTCTATGTGGAGAACTACAAAATGCTAATGAAAATATAGATGATTTAAAGTAATGGAAAGATATCCCATGTTCTTGGATTGGAAGAATTAATATTGTTAAAATGGCCATAATACCCAAAGCAATCTACAGATACAATGCAATCCCTATCATGTTACCCAGGACATCTTTCGCAGAACTAGAACAAATCATCCTAAAATTTTTATGGAATCACAAAAGAACCAGAATTGCCAAAGCATTACTGAAGAAAAAGAATGAAGCTGGAGGAATAACACTCCCAATACAATACTTCAGGGCTATAGTAATCACAACAGCACGGTATTGATACAAAAACACACATATGGATCAATGGAACAAAATAGAGAATCCAGAAATGAACCCACAAAGTGTTGGTCAATTAATCTTTGACAAAGGTAGCAAGAACATACAATGGAATATAGACAGTCTCTTCAGCAAATGGTATTGGGAAAACTGGAAAGCAGCATGTAAATCAATGAAGTTAGAATACTCCCTCATACCATACACACACAAAAAAACCCTCAAACTGGCTTAAAGATTTAAACACAAGACAAGACACTATAAACCTCTTAGAAGAAAAACATAGGCAAAACATTCTCTGACATACGTCTCAGCAATGTTCTCCTAGGGCAGTCTATGCAAACAATAAAAATAAAAGCAAAAGTAAACAAATGGGATCCAATTAAACTTACAAGCTTTTGCACAGCAAAGGAAACCATAAGCATAACAAAATGACAACCTATGGAATGAAAGAAAATATTTGCAAAAGATGAGACTGACAAGGGATTAATTTCCAGGATATATAAACAGCCCATACAACTTAATTATAAGGAAAAAAAAAAAAACAACCCAATCCAAAAATGGGCAAAATTAAACAAGCAATTCTCCAATGAATACATATAAATGGCCAATAGGCACATGAAAAAATGCTCCATGTGGCTAAGTATCAGAGAAATGCAAATCAAAACTACAATGATGTATCACCTCACGCAGTCAGAATGTCAATGATGCAAAAGTCCACAAATGATAAACGAGGATGTGGAGAAAAGGGAATCTTCCTACTCTGTTGATGGGAATGTAGCTTGGTGCAGCCATTGTGGAAAACAGTAGGGAGAGTCCTTAAAAGACTAAAAATAGACTTACCCTACCATCCAACAATCCCACTGCTATGCATATGTCCAGAGAGAACCTCAATCGAAAAAAATACATGCATTCCAATATTCATAGCAGCATTATGTATAATAGCCAAGACATGGAAACAACCTAAACGTCCACTGACACATGACTGGATATAGAAGCTGTGGTGTATTTATATAATGGAATACTACTCAGCCATAAAAAAGAATAAAATAATGCCATTTGCAGCAACATGGATGGTCCTGGAGATTGTCATTCTAAGTGAAGTAAGCCAGTAAGAGAAAGAAAAATACTGTATGAGATCACTCATATGTGGAATCTTAAAAAAATAAATAAACAAACATTTAAAAACAGAAACAGACTCAGAGGCATAGAAAACAAATTTATGGTTACCAGAACGTAAGAGAGTGGTAAGGGATAAACTGGGATTTCGAGTTTGCTGATACTGACTGGTATATATAAAACAGATTAAGTTCATACTGTATAGCATAAGGACCTATATTCGATATCTTGTAACTTATGGTGAAAAAGAATATAAAAACAAATATATGTTCATGTATGGCTGAAGCCTTGTGCTGTACACAAGAAACTGACACATTGTAAACTGCTCATATTTCAATAAAATATATTTTAAAGGCCTAAAAAATTTTAATGGATATATTATAATGAAACTAAAAAAACATGCTAAAAAAAAAAGATGATTCCTCTTCACTAATAGTATCATCTCTGGGGTATATACTCAGTTCTGGGAATTGCTTTTTAAAAGGATCAATAAATATGAAATGTGTTTGCTGGGAGGGGGAGGGTTCTACTTTAGTGAATGTTCTGGAAACAAGAGCTACTGAAGGAACTGAGGATGCTGGACCTGAGCAGGGGTGGGGTGAAGCAGAGTAGGGTACAGGGTACAATCTGTAAATAGGATGATGTCTAATGGAAAGGGACTTGACTAGGGAAACGGTAAATGGGTTTCCCCTCTTGAGACGGTTCTAATCAACTGGTACAGAAGGCTGGAAACTGGGGCAAAGAGAGAGACTAAGTGGTCAGCGGGAAAAACTGCTGTGATCAATTACGCACGTCTGCTATGGGGGTCAGTGCACAGGTCGCCCCAGCACGAATAATTTTCCGGCTCCAAACGGTTAGGAAACATGGGGTTAGCCGAATGGCCCAGTTAAAAGTGGAAGAAGAGAAGCCGGAGCCAGCGGACGTGTGACGTTTGCAGGTTGAAAGATGGTTTGGACTGGCCAGGTGGGCTGCGATGCCTCTGGCAGGGCCCGGAACTTCCCCCAGAGTCCTGAAGCGCCAGCCGCCCACTCGCTCCATCCCCTACCTGGGGCGAGACCACGGCAACGGAAACGCCCAGTCAGTTCTAGAGGAAGACCCGCGATCCGCCGCTTCTGTCAGGACTCCCAAAGCTGCCCTCGCGAGACTCCACGGTTGCGCTCTCGCGATACGTGGGCGGGGCTTCCGGTCCGGCCGGATGGCCGCGCCGCGGGGGCGTGGGCCGTAGTCCTACTCAAGGCGGGCGCGGCTAATCTTGGGGGACTGCGGGCTGGGGAAGGGTCAGCTCTGAGCTGTGCCGACTCCAGGCGGGACCTCGCCTTCTTGCCTTCTCTCTGCCCGCCTCCGCGCTCCAGCCGCGGGGACAGTCGCGCGTGGCCCAACCCCGCCCACCTGTCAGAACGCGGAGAAAGGCAGTGCGCGTCTGGGACTGAGTTCCTAGTTCGGAGTGCGAGGCAGGTATTCAGTTGGCTTGTTTCCCGGTCCTCGTAGAGCATGGCTCTGAGGGCAGGGAATTGCCCTGCGCCTGAACCTGCCGCCCAGACTAGGTCTCCGACTGTGGCCTGGGCGGGGCGGGGCGGGGCGGGCTCGGAAGGTAGCCTACACCAGGTGGCTCAGGTAGGTGCACGGGCTCCCTCCCGGGCGGGCGGAAGTGGAGCCTTTGTTTCCGTTAGACCTCTTCCCCCTGGGCCACTTAGGGCTTCTTTGGAGGCCCTGGTTTGTCTACAGAAATTCACGTCCCTTCTGCCCGCCAGGTAACCCGTAACCGGTTTCTCTTCCAGTCCACCATGACCCCCAAACCTGAAGTGTTGAGTCAAGATGAATTGCGGAAAAAACTGTACCAGACGTTTAAGGATCGGGGTATACTGGACACACTCGAGGTATCTGTTTTAGGCGTATCTGTTTGTATAGCTTTTACAAGTGTCACCTGTAACAAGTAGTACACATTTAAATACATCCGTGTCTTGGGTATTAAAAATAGCATGGTGTGCCGATTGTAGTGGTGAATTGCTGTTCTGACCCTGTGTAACTCTTTAATCCTGGAACAGTAAACACGTTTTAGTAAAGATAGATTTGTTTTAAAAAGCTGGCTTACAGGTTTCTGAATCATTAAGTGGTTTAGTCTTACTCGTATATGAATGAGTGGAGGTAATTGATAGTATAGAGAAAACATGAACAGATTGCTTACTGTAGAATAGTTTGGGGGAAATAAGACGTTTCTTCTTTACAATATATTGGAAGATACAAATACTGGAGTAGTATTTGTTGTAAGTTACCAGCAAGGGATCGGATTAGCTCGGATGTGTTTTCATTATTGATACACATTTCAGAAGAGTATTTTATGCTTAAAATGGTAAGTTAAGGAAAAGTAAATTGGATTTTTCCCCCTTCTTCTCTCTCCATTGTTTTTGTAAGTTAAATATACTTCAGATTCATCTGAAATACAGAAAAGTATAAAGAAGAGTCATCTCTAATACAACCACTAATTGACATAGTGTTGGGTGTGTTTGTTTTCTCTTTAGTTTTATATGGTGACTGTTCTTCTGTCTCTTTAAAACTTTCTTGAAAGCCTCCCTTCTTTGGATGGATGGGTAATTTATGTACCAGTCCCCTGTTGTTATATATTTAGCTTATATACAGTCCTTCAATTGCCATCTCTCATTTTTTGCCTATGAGAGATGAAATGGCCTTGAAGAATTAAAGGGAGTAAGATTTTTCAGGCTTTTGGTGTGTGCAGCTTTTTCTAAAAGATTTTAATACTGTTGCCCCTTGAACAACATAGGTTTGAACTGCTGAGGTTCAGCTGTAGAGACTTTTTTTTAAAAAAAAACTATTACAATATTATACTTTTTGTGGTTGAGTCCTCAAATGCAAAACTAGGAATATAGAGAGTGCCCCTAACCTCTAGAGATTCAAGGGTGTGAACAAAAAATATTGCAAACCAAATCAGTAAAAAAAGAATGCTGAAGCCATCAAGTCATCAGCCCCTGCCTCCACTGCCCACAGTGAAGACAAACAGGCAGCCTAGCCACTGCAGCCTAAGGGAACTCAGACAGAATAAGAAAGGACAAAATACTGGCCCTAGGTAGCTAGGAGCTTGTCAAAGCAATGCTTTTAATGAGGCCAAATGTTGCTCCTTCTCATATATAGAAAAGTGCTAAATTCTTTAACTTGAGATGTCTGGTTTTCTTTTACTGTTCTGACTACCCAGTCTTTGTTGTAGAACTCCTGTGTATCCTGGCTCCTCCCCTATCACTTCAGAGCAGTACCTCAGGCAGTCTGAGAGGCTGTCATCCCAGGTTCCAGTCCTTAGAAATGTCCCCCTAATAAAACAGCTGTCAACTTTTAGGCTGTACATTAATTTCTGTCAACAGTTTGGGAAACCACTATGAAGGGACCCAGAGCAGACTTCTTTTCTTCGCCTGAACTCTCCAAGGATCCAGAGCCTTGGTACCAGCAGAGGCCTTTTGGGCCTATCTCCCTCCTTGTAGAGTCCAGACAAATTTGGGTGAGTCTTTCTTGGTTCTCGGATCTCCCATATTGGTTGATGATCCTGAGTTTTATTTGGCTGTATATGCAGGTACCTGGCCCTCCAGTTGAAAGATACTGGGAGGAAATACCCACCCAGTGGAGATGTGCTGGGTGGGACCTAATTGCAAGATACCAGGAAATACCCTCCTAGAGGAGACGTCCTAGGTGGGGCTGATTAAAAGATACCAGGAAAATAACCACTTAGAGAAGACATCCTAAGTGGGACTGGTTGAAAGATGTCTGGACTGAGTGCTTAGCTAAGAGGCTGGTCTAATGCTTTTCTCAGTTTGGCTACCTCCATTGAATTTTTTGAGGTAAAAGTGAAATCTTATGAGAAGTTGATGGACTCCAAAGATGGACCCTCCTGGCTAGCAAGGGCTTTCTCATGTGACTGAGAAACTTCCAGGAGTGGTGGAGGCAAAGACCTCATGCTGTGCAACTGACCCTGAGGGGAAACCCACTAGCAATTTTATTCTGACAACATGACCTTAGAATTGGGAATAGAGCTTTCTAAACAGAAGAAAAAGAAATGACAGATTGCCAGCCTCCAGTTAATGCCGCAGCCAAGTTTATGTACATTCAAAATTTACAAGTACTTAATTGGGAATTAAAGAAAATCTCACCATGAAAATAACTAAGCCAAGTTTTTTTATTGCATATACAGTTAAGTTAAAAAAAAAAAAAAGCTAGTCTGGTAAAAAATTTTTTCAAAATTCTGACCTTACAAAAAACAAAAGCCCTTTTAGGGGGAACTTGGATTTCTCTTCCTGTGTCTTTCAGATGTACATGTTTTATGTTTCTGTGGGTGTTTTGCTTGTTCAGATGTACATGTTTTATGTTTCTCACTTTATTAATGTTACTAACTGTATTACTTGTACTATTTTGAAAGATTGCTGTTCTTACATTTCCTAATGTGTAACTAGACCTCCAACGAGATTGATTATGGCTAAACATCTTAAGGAAACAGACTACATTATAAGCCTGCATAGAATAATTATAATAGTGTGATTCGACATTTGGAAATAAGCAATGGGGGGAAACATTCCTGGAGCATAACAGACTAATAAGACAAGTGATCCAGAGAATTTTTTGAGCATCAACAGGGCCTGGTCCAAAAATTAGTACACTGAGTGGCATGTCAACAGTCTTCACCTGATCTGGAGATGAGCCTTCCTAGTGTCATGGGACAAAATTGGTCATGAAATCTCTCCCAAAATATTGATCGAACTTAGGACCAAGGGGGAGCATTGTGAATGAAAATACTACAACCATATCAGTAAACAAAGGATGCTGAAGCCATCAAGTCAGCCACAGCTGCCACTCCCTCAGTGAAGACAAGCCTGCAGCCCAGCCTCTGCAGCCACTCACAGTAGTGCACTCCGAGCAGACTCAGAATAAGAAAGGACAGGACACTGGCCCTAGATAGCTAGGTGCTTGTCAAAGGAGTGAATTCAGTGAGCCCAGATGTTTGCTCCCTCCCCATACATAGAACAACGCTAAATTCTTTAACATGAGATGCCAGATTTTCTTCAGTTAACAAGCAATCTTTTATTGTTCCAACTCCCTGGTCTTTGTTGTAAAGGTCCTATATATCCTTGCTCCTCCCCATCACTTCAGAGCAGTCCCTCAGAGCAAACATCTGAGAGGCTGTTATCCAGGAATGAGTCCTCAAAATTGCCACTGAATTAAACGTAACTCTCAGCTTCTAGATTGTGCATTTATTTCAGTCGACAGATTTGCAATATTTTTGTTCGCAACAGTTAATAACATTAATAAAGTGATAAAAGCATAACAATTTATAAACAAAGAACAAATTAAAACATTGATTAGTATAACTAGTTGAAATCTGGTTGAGACAACCATCAAATACACAGGGGAGTCAGCTGACAAGTAAAATTCTAAAAAGACTAGAGAAAAAGATAAATGTTTCATCCTTGTTTACAAAGTCATGTGTTGTCAACTTATTGTAGGTCACAGAGTTAGAGGAAAGGTTTTCTTGAAAATAAAGAGTAAAGGCCAGACTGTTTCTCAAAAACCTCAAAAAATCATAATACTGTCAATCTTATTTATTAGTTCATTCAGTTTCATATAATTAATTTCTGTTTATCCTGAAGAAGTCATCAGGTTTCCATTCGTTTCATAATTTACCCAGTTCAGCGGTATGATCTAAAAGTTATCAGGAACATATTTGTTTAAAAGTCCCTTTTTTATGAATCTTCCTGAAGTTCTTCATTTTATGAAAGCATCAGAATAAAACAATGTCTCTTTATATAAATAACAAGGCTTAAAATGGCGTGGTTGAAGATTTGATTATAATGCAACTGACAAGCAACTTGGATATTTTGACATACAACTTTTTAAGATAATAATTAGAAATATGACTGATAACCAGGACATACTACATTTTTAAGAATGTTATACAAACTTCGGAATAACTATATTAGGGACTTATATCTTTACAATATAACCTAAACTTTATCTCCAATCACTCGACAATATTTTTTAAAAAGTAATTTAACATACCAAATATATCTAGTTAGTTTAATATCTCTCTTCTGGATGTTTCGGGGGCCCTCTGAACTATCCTAAAGTTATCTGGAGATCAAAAGAACTTTAATCAAAATTTGATATTTGGAAGCTTGTTAAAAAGTTTCAGAACACTTGGTTAGATAAAATCATAGGTCACTGTGAAACAATACTTCTACTCAGCCAAAGTGACAATGGTTTTAAAAATAGATACAAATCCTTTAAAGTACACTCACACAATCTGTTATAAAAGTAGCACTCTAAGAAACTTTGTTTTCTTAACATAGATAATTAAACCCAGTCTTGTATCAGCTTACTTCAACAAAAATCCATTTACTTAGTCAATCCCTACCATACACAAAACTCTTCTCAGGATTCCTTATCCACAACCTTTTATCACTTTCTGTATCCGTATTATTTTATCCCTTTATTCTCCCTTCTAGAAACTGCCAACTCCTAAGAAGCAAAATGCAATCTTTAATATCTTCTTTTCCTGAAAACACTTTTTTCTACTATATATAAAAATGTTTCTTCATTATTTGTAGTAGCTTTAAATACATATTTAAATTAGAACATTTAACTCTTAAAATCCTTAATTTCCTGTGAAAACTAGGAAATAAGCAATTATGAACTGTCTTTGACATTAGTCTTCTGTAGGTTGACAAACATAAATACCAACAATAATTTTTTAAAACTATGTGCTTTCTCTTTGAAAATCTCTTAAGGTGGCACCAAACATTTTTATCAATAGTCTCAAATACCTTTAGCTTCTCTGTGAAGGGAAGGCAATGTTTAGTAATTAATGTTTTAATATCTTACTTTATTTAGGAATGACCTAGTTATTTAATAAACTCCAATCATTTAACTTAATTTAGCGCAACTCTAGAATTTTAAGATAGCACATATTTGCAAATTATTTAAGCATACATTTAAAAAATATGTTTACTTACCCCAAAGCTCTTGTCTCATTTGTGCTTAATTTACTGGTAAGAATTTTATCACACCAAATTACTATTATATTTTTGACAAATTTGCAACAGATATAACAAGATCTTGTTAGACTTTCAATAAACCTAGGTAAACGTATTATGCTTAATATAGATAATTCTAAAGATGTCTACATTAATTAGATCAACAAACTTAAACTAAACTGAATACCAGACTAAATATCTAATAGTTTTCAGTTCATGTGAACCTGACAGTCAGTTTGGCCAGTTTTTATTTTAGAAATACTTAATTTGTAAGTGTTTACTTTTAAGAAGTTAATTAAATAGAGCTCTTTTTTAACTTTAATTTGGGTAATTTTTAGCAGTAGAGACATCTCACATCTACAATGTGTACACAGTCTTATAAACAGATAAAGCTAGAGATCTCATAGCTTCACTTTAAAACTTAGTTATGAATTAGGTATTACAATATAAATTTACTGCTTATAAGTAACAGTTGGAATAGGTTGAATTTGCTTGCTCAGATCACTAAAGCTTACTATTTATGAGAAAGACTTTTAAGATTTCGATTTGTCCTTGACAAAGTCTGAAGGACCTGTCAGAGCTCTGAGGCCTAAAATGCCAAAAATTTCTTTGACCTTAAGTTTTACCTCATTGAGCAAATTAGGCTCAGTCTCAGGTCATTGTTAGCTTATTTACGTTTCTGATCCACAAGACAAAGACAGTTGCTTTTAGTTCCCCAAAGAGCTGCTCTGTCACTTAAGTCCAACTCTCTCTCCTTAATTTGCTTTTCTGTATCAGTGAGAAGCCCTCCAAAAAGAGTTCCATGTTTTAAAACTTCTGGGTTTAATTTATCACGTCTTCAAAGGCTTGCATGAGGCACTTAACTCTCTTCCTTGAGTTACAAGTTCAACCCAGAGTAAATCTCTATTACTATTTTTATTGGCCCCTGGATATTAGTTTTAGTTCTCCTTTATACTATGCAGCTCAGGTAACACTACTGGTTTCCTTTAGTGTGTTTAGTTAATTTTTCCTCAGGGGCAGACTGATGTGCCCAGTCTTTTAATACCAAGCAGGGGAAGCATTCCTCATTGAAACATAGCTATCCCACAACATAATTAAGCACAAGAGGTTTATACAGAGACAATTTATATATATCAATTTTATAAACTTTTATCTCAATTTTTTCAACTCTTATACCTTTAATTTTAGTTTTTATGAGGTGAAATTAAGAAGTCTTATTTTACAAGGAGTCCTAGAAGCTTTTTTCTTGTTTTCTTTTTCTTTTTTATTGTTTAGCTTTGGTATCACGGTTACACTAGCCTCCTTGACTTCACAGCTGTAGGGTCCTCTGGAGAAATACTGTTTTCTTGTTTGCTGCTGGCCGTTCAGTTTCTCTTACTCTACCTTGATCAATGGCATGATGGAGTTTTACTTTCTCCAGCTGAGCTACTTTACTTTCTCAGTTCGGTGACTGGCCTGGATGAGTTCCAATGTGAAAAAAATTTTAGTGGCCTAATTCCAATCTTATGTATGTGTTGGAAAAGAATTTGTATTTATGATTAAGAACAGAGTCATACTGATACGTGTTAAATGAAGTTTTAAGAAATCTTCTTTATCCTTATTTAGAGTTGTTAATTTCTGAGACATGTGCAGAGGGTCCACAAGTTTTCTCTCTTGCGTTTCCCCTCCTCCCACAATAATTGTCCTTATTTCTGTCTGAGGAACATTACAGTCATTAATGCTAAATTGATTTCCCTTTTTGCTTTGGCTGCTGGAAAGCCCCCCGCCAGTTTTTGGATCTTTCTAGCAAGTGCTAGATGGCCTGCTCTTTGTGTTAAGATGAAAATTCATCTGCAATGTCATTTCACTCTTCACTACTCTTTTCCTTATACCCTGCTTTTATTCACTCATTGAATTTTTATACTGTTTCAGATAAAGGTAACCTATTTTTTTTAATTAATTAAGCTGGATCTGAATTTTTTCTTTACTTAGGTTAGAAATGTAATTAAAACACCTCTAAATTTTATTGGTGGAGAATAGTTTCTTGTTTTATTATTTCAGTTATTTAATTGTGTTAGATGAACAAAAACATGTGTATTTTGTTCAATGTAAGTGTCTTTTACTGTGGTATTTTAGATGTATGTATAATAAAGTTCTGTTCTATGCTGGTAATTATATACTGTTCGACTCTAGCTAAAGGATAGAAAAAAGAGGTGAAACAAGAACTCCATTTCTTTCTTGCTTGTATTCTATTAATAAGATTATTAGGTGTTACTGACTGTTGAACTCCACCTAGACAGTGTACTCTTAAGCTCAGCCCAGTTGTATGTTTCCAGATTATATGCAAAATAGATTAGAACAAATGTCCAGCAGTCCAATAAATTTAGGATATTTTCTTAAAACCCAAATGAATAACACTAGTGTTAAGACCTTGAGAAATTGCCCCACCCTGAAACTAAATTTCATCATTTATAATATGTAGGAGAATTACTGTGATTCCCGGTATCTTGAGTTGTAAATAGTCTATATGGGAAAGTGAATCTTGATACGGCTTCTTTCGGTTTATTGATTTCTTTTGTATATCATATTTCCTTTTTTCAGTACCCAATTTTATTTTGGTCAATATACTGTAATATATTTAAGTCACTATTATTTTCGTATCCTCCAACAATCCACAGGAAGGTGAGGAGGTTGCAGAATTTTCTCCTGTATTTGATAACCTGATGAAAGTGGCTGAAGTGGGCTCATAGGACAGTGAAATTGGAGTCTCCCTGCCTTTGGGCTAATCACCAGTTCACTTGGCAGCTGAGGAAAGCAAGCTGCTTTTCCCACAAGCCACAGGGCTGCTTATCTAACGGGGTCAGATAAAGCGTGGAAGGTTTCTGCCTTGAGGCTATGGATCTAATTCTGTTCTGGAAATCAAAGGAAGGGTTCTAATTCATGTGGCAAACTTGTGTGTCACCAGTGCAGTAATCCTGCTGAAATTGTTTTCCCCCCTTGCTCTGTTTTGTTTCTGAGCCAGACCCAACTCCAAAAGCAGCTGATTCACATACTGATGCACCTTGTTTTTCCCCCTTGCTCCATTTTGTATTTGAGCCAGACCCAACTCCGAAAGCAGTTGATTCAAGAACTGATGCACCCTGTGTTGACTGAAGACCTGCAGCCCCCATCCATTTCAGTGGAAGGGAGTACCCTCTTAGTCAGAGCTTGTAACTCGCTTGTGGCAGATCACTTACGAAGATGTGGCTATGAGTATTCACTTTCTGTTTTCTTTCCAGAAAGTGGTTTGGCAAAACAAAAGGTAATGTCTTCGCTTTTTGGTCTCTGAATTTTCCGCTAGCAGATTTTTCTTCAGATGATAAAGTGCTGCAAGTAACTCAGTGCTCCTTGGCTAGCTGGGTCTGTTTCTTGTTCATCTTTGGATTTACATCATGTATTTATTACATAATGTAACAAAGGAGTGTGAAATTTCATATTGCTACCAATTCCTTGGTTGTTTGGGAGGTGGGGGTAATTTGGTTTGTTTGTTTGTTTTTAACGGCGGTGCTGGGAATTGACCTCCTGCATGCTAAGCATGTGCTCTACGACAGACCTATACCTTCCCCTCAATTCCTTGGAGTCTTAGTTTATCTTTTGTAAAATTGTGATGTGTAGCGGGCAGGGTATAGCTCACTTGTGGAGTGCATGTCTAGCATACATGAGGTCCTGGATTCACTCCTCAGTACCACCATTAAAAAAATAAATAATTAATGAACCCAATTACCTCCCCCACATAAAAAAATTGTGATGTGTAGAGTCACTAAATATTTGAGAGCAAGGGTTGCTCTCCCACTCCCTGTCGTCTGAGACCCATACCTGCCATTCCTGTTGAACATCTGCTGTGTGCTGGGCACCGCTGCTCCCACTTCAGCTGTTCCATGTGTTTCAGAGGGGGCTCTGGGGTCTGGAGAGGGAAGGTGATTTGCTCATGGTCATTTGATGTGTAAGTGACAAGGCATGGCAGTCAGTCTAGATCTCTAAAATGTGCTTTTTATCACAGTACAGTCTTTTCAGGTATTTGTCTTTGTGATTATTGTAAGAGAAGTGAAGAATAATTTTTAAAAATCGGTAGAGTTCTCAAATACTAAAAACACATTTGACCACTTTTCTAATGATTTTAACTCTATTGAACATACTAATCACACTTTGTTATTTTAAAGGTAGATATAGCAAACTTTCCCTAATTTTTAAATAGACTTAACTTTTTAGAGCAGTTTAGGATGACAGAAAATGGAGCAGAAAGGGAGAGTTCCCATGGGCTCCCTGACCCCACACCCACACAGCCTCCTGCTTTGTCAGCATCATTCACCATGTACATTTTTACACTTGATGAATCTACATGTGGTCACATCCTTATCACCCCAAGTCCCTAGCTGACATTAGGGTTTGCGCTTGTGGTTGTCATGTGTTTTTACTCTTTATCTTGGCTATAATTGTCAAAAAGTTCGATACTCAGTTCTTTTAAGAAAGCAACATGTTAGAATTTGAAAAACTTAACATTTAAATATGCTGTATTCATGCAGTAACAACCAAATGTTACCAACATTAGGAATTTTTTTTTTGGCCCATCAATCTCTGAGTGTCTAATTGTATTTCATAATTTTGCTTATTACGTGAATAATGGTGAATAATTATATAGTTACTATAGCAGTAGTAATCTACTTCATACATTCAAAGTTTGCTATACTATAAAGTACTGTGCAGAATACTTTCTTCAAAGGAAGACCAATTGAAAATATCAGTATCCCAGGGTAGACATAGTAAAGCTGATTAAGAATAGCTGCCCAAATGTTTGACTGAAGTGTATCTAAAATAGTTCTAAACAGTCATAGTTGTAAAGACAGTAAAAACTTAAGTTTATCCACATTTTGAAGCAATGGGAATTAAAAGTCATTGCAGTTGAAAGACTGGAATTTACTCATATATTCATTGGTGTCTCAGATGTTTGTCATCTGTAAGGCATTTCCCATTTCTGTCATTTCTCTTAGGCATATCATCTTTAATGTGGAGTATTTGGTGGTTTAACTACATGATCAAGAGAGAGATTTTATCCTTTTGACCTTAATGTTTATTGTAATTTATTTAGTAGTATATAGTTATCTTTTTTATTTAATTTGAAGCATGATTCTTAGTATTATATTCAGCAACATCTTCTTTTATCTTTTAAACATTGATGTTAAAATACGTTTACTTACTTTTTTTTTTTCTTTAAGGTATTGACTATGCAGGATCTGTTACAACTCATTAAAATCAGTTCTGAATCCAGTCTCTACAAATCACTGGTAGGACTGTTAAGTTTTTAATAACCTGCTTTGGTTTGTTAATTATAACGGAATAGTTGAATAAAGGTAAAATATTTTCTTTTAACAGATTTCAGGATTTGATAAAGAAAACCAAAAAGGTAGGAGCCTTCATCTTTGTAGAGAATAGGAATATTTTTGTAAGATGTTTTTTCCTATAAAAGTATGAAACCAAACATTTTGAGGGGAAGAATAGGGAATTTAATGCTGACAATACCTTACCTTTCAGAAAAACATAGTGATTCGTCTGTTTTGACAGATGTGGATCATTTCTCCCAAATTTCTATCTTTTTTATAGCTTTTAGCTCCTCAAGTCAGAAAGCTAGACAGTATCAAGAGCCCTGCAAACAGATTGAAAGCCAGTCTTTGTATAAATACCCACTGTTGGGAACATTTCCCCCAAACAAAACTGGGAACATTTAGGTCGGTTGTCTTTGTATGCTAGGTACCCCTCTCCTGAAGTTCAATGTATAGAGTATTAATATTTGCTTAAAGAATGAAATATTTGTTCAGTAATTGTATTTTTTTATTCACTGTTGATACATGCCTGTTAAATGGCTTTAATTTTGGCTTTGATAATAGCCTTTATAGGTCATAGAAGATGTAACTATAATATTGGTCTTTGGCGTCTGTTCTTGATAACTGGGCTCCTGAAACCCTTGTAAGTTCCTGGGTGATAGGAACGTCTTTTGTTTTAATGAACCAACTCTGGGTGGGTCCCTTGATGAGGGCCGGTCTCTGGTCACCACAGAGATCAAGGTGTGGTTACAAATGTGGGATTTTCAGCCTTGCCCCCATTCTCTTGAAGGCAGAGGAATTGAAGGTGGTATTACTAATTGACAGCACATATGTGATGAAGCCTCCTTCAGTTTGGGGATCAGAGACCTCCTGGGTTGGTGAACACGGGCAGGCGCTGGGAGGGTGGTGCATCTAGGGAGGGCAGGGAAGCTCCAGGTCCCCTCCCACAATGCCTTGCCCTGTGCATCTGTTCCATTTGACTGTTCATCTGTATCCTTGATCATATCCTTTAACAAACTGGTAAACATACACTATTTCCCAGAGTTCTGTGAACTGCTCTGGCAGATTAACTGAACCTTGAAGTGCATCTATGTATGAGGAGACAGAAGGGTGGGGTGTCTGGTGGGACTGAAGCCCTTAACCCACAGGATCTGATGCCATCTCCAGGTAGACAGTGTCAGAATTGAGTTAAGTAGTAGAACAGTCCTCTGGTGTCACAGAATTGCTCGGTGTGGAGGAAATCTGCACATGAGGTGAGCAGGAGTGTCGGGAGTAAAGTATTGTTAAGTGTTTGTGTACAAGAAAAGCCCAAGGAGGCTCCACCACCTTGTGTTCCTGCCAGTGATGAGTGAGAGCTCCACTGCTCCACATCCTGATCAGCATTTGGTGCTGTAGCTGTTCTGGATTTTAGCCATCTGAATAGCTGTAATGCTGTCTCATTGTTTTAATTTGCACTTCTGTAAGGACAGATAATGCGGAGCATTTTTTCATGTGCTTATCTGTGGGGAGGTGACATGGTAGGCACAGGGTGGGTGTTTCCCACACAGGAGGAAGGCTGAGGGCTTTTCCTCTTTACAGCTGCTATGGGTGACACACCACAGCAACACTTAATAGTGGACTTTGTATTTTGAGCATAAGCTTGTCAACTGCCTGTAATGCATATTCTTGAGATCTTTTTAAAAAAATCTATGACATTATGTAATGGTCTTTGCATGTTGGTGTGGTCCTGGGTTTTGTCTGTTGCCAGCACTACTACCATCCCTGATAGGACACTCATTCAGAGCTTTCCATTCGTCAAACACTTGAGTACCTGCTTTCTGCCAGTCATGACTTAACTGCCTGGTCTCCTGGGAGTGATGTCAACAGCGGATGAGTAAAGTGGATCACACGGTAGTCTGGACCGCTTGCAAAGGAGCTGGTCAGTACTGAAGTGGAGACTGGTGGGTGATCCTAGATTGTGGATTCTAAGGCAGTGCTGCCTAGATCACTCTGATGATGGGACCGTCTGTATCTCTTGTTTGGTATGGTAGCCACTGCCTGCCTGTGGCTACTGAGTGCCTGAGACGTGGTTAGTGTGACTGGAGAACTGAGATTGTAATTTAACTAGCTCCCTGTGAGTAGTGCCTGTCACACTGGACAGCACAGGTCTAGGTAACCAGCTGCTGTCTGTAGCTTAGCTGTTTCAGAAAGACACTCAGGGCTTGAAGGGCTACTGTGAAATAATCTGTGTACGTATAGGTGTTTATGTTATTAAAAGTCACCTTTCACCTTTAAACACTCTTTAAGTCTTTCTACTCCAGAAAGACATTTGGCTGGCAGCTCTTAGCAGCTTTGGCCAGCACCCTTGTAAAATGTGGAAGACTCAGGAAAACTGAGTTGCAGATGTGTCAGGACTCCCCGTGGTAAACTTGGGTGGAACTCTTTGCTAACAGTGCAACAGCTGCTGTTAAATGAAGTGATCTTCAAGTGAAGGGATGGCTCGCAGTTAGGAGACTGAGACCATCGGGAAGCACGTAGAAGATACTTTGTACCTAAGTGTTGTCTGTCCCCTGACGGAGGCCTGTGGTCTTCTGTTACTGTGTCTGTGCTGAGGGTGCTGGTGTGTTGCGTGGTTAGAGTACTCTTCTCCTAGATTCCACTCACCCGTCCTTCCCACCCCACATCTGTCCTTTCAGAGATAGTGATGCCCAGAAAATAGCTGGGCAGGAAACAGGGACACTGGCTCTTTTCTGTGTGCAAGTGAAAATCCTTACCTGTGATTGGCAGAAGAATAGATACATACACCAGTGGGGCAGAACAGAGAGCCCCAAAATAGACCTACAGCAGACACAGTGAACCGGTTTCTGACAAAGGCAATTCAGTGGAGGAACGATAGTCTTTTCAGCAAATAGTACTGGATCAACTGGACATTCATATGTGTGAAAGTGACCCTAGACGTAGACCAGCAATCTAAATGTAAAATGCAGAGAAGTAAAACTTCTAGAAGAAAATGTAAGAGAAAATCTTGTGTTCTCGGGTTTGGCAATGTGATTTAACACCAGGAATATAATACATGAAAAAAAAAAGTAGACCAATTAATTAGACCTTATTAAAATTTTTAAATGTTCTGTGAAACACAAAGACTAAAAAGACAAGTTACAGACTGTGAGAAGATAATTGTCAAAAACATCTAATAAAGGGCTTGCATCACAATTAAAGAACTGTGAAAACTCAACAGTAAAGAGACAACTCAGGTTGAAAATAGGCAAAGGATCTGAACAGACAGCTCTCCAAAGAAAATTTATAGATGGCAGATAAGCACATGAAAAAATGCTTTGCATTATCTGTCCTTACAGAAGTGCAAATTAAAACAATGAGACAGCATTTCAGCTATTCAGATGGCTAAAATCCAGAACAGCTACAGCACCAAATGCTGACCAGGATGTGGAGCAGTGGAGCTCTCACTCATCACTGGCAGGAACACAAGGTGGTGGAGCCTCAAGGTGGTGGATCCTCCTGAGGAGAGAGTTGGGTGGTTTCTTACAAAGCTGAACATAGTCTTACCACAATCCAGCAGTCTCATTCCTAGGTATTTACCCAACTAATGGGAAAGCTTAAGCCCATACAGACACCCACGTGTAAAGTTTTGTAGCAACTTTTTGCAGAATTGTCAGATATTGGGAACAACCAAGATGCCCTTCAGTCGGTGGATGGACAAACAAGCTGTGAGACATCCAGACAGTGGAATATTACTCAGCTGAAAGGCATGAGCTCTCAGGCCATGCAGAAAGAGAACTGAATCAGAAATGCATATGGTTGATAAAAGAAGCCTGTCTGAAAAGGCTACATATGCCATAGGATTCTATTTATATGACACCTGGAAAAGACAGAACTAGAGATGGTCAGCACATCGGTGGTTGCTGGGGATTTGGAGGGAAGGGATGGGAGGTTGAATAGGTGAAGCACAGGAGTATTCTTGCGTTACCGTCGTGGTGGGATGCGTGGTGCCGGGCATTTGCCACAACCTGTAGGACTTTACACAGAGTGCACCTTCATGCACATAGAGGGGGTCCGGTGATCTCAGGGTGGGATGCAGACCATGCCAAAACAAGCTCGCTGGGGGTAACCTCACTGACGCGGGCGGGGGAAAGACGCCGAGCTCGCATACTTCGGGAAGGATTGAAGACTCAGCCTCAAGGCAGAAGGAGCTGCGCGTAGGCGATGCGTTCGGGGTGAGAGTCCTTTCTCGTGGGGGTCCCGGCGAACAGTTCTGAAACCGTTCTCCACGTAGACTGGAAGTGAGCAATGAGGTAAATGGGCAGCAGGCGGCGGGAGCCAGGTCTTCCCTGTTGGAGTGGGAATTTACGGATGAGCAGGAGGGAGGCGCGGATCCTCCGCGTGGTAATGGAGTAGTTGGAGGCCTCAGTATGAACTCATGTTTAGCCTGATGTAGGAGGAGACGATCTAGAGATATTTATAGGTGTGTACGTGTGCACAGGTTAGTGTGCGCTCATATCTCCTTGCTCTGCAGGCTGAGGGGCTAGGAGCGGTGCCCTCCCCCCCTTCCCCAGGCACAGTGAGCGCACCTCGAGCCCAGTTTCGGGCACTAAGATACGGTTCCTCATACCATTCCAGAATAATAGGAACCAGGGCTCCTTGGAGCAATGGTTGATTCCAGGAATGGGGCAGAGACTATGCAGGGTGAGCTGGGAGCCTCTTACAGGCCAGGACCTGAGGAAGTGCTTAAGAAAAACGTCCACAGTGAGAGCGCTCCCAGAGGCCGAGGCTGGAACACTTGGAGCAATAAAACAAAAGATGGGGTGATATAAATGAATTAGAGAATTATAATTACCAAAGTATAAAGTAGTCCCTACGGATGTAAATGACTGCAAAACGAGGACACTAGACAAATCCTGCTTGGCGGAGGGGTGTGTGTGGAGGGGAGGTGGGGAGTGGAGCTAATTGGGGCTGCGGAAAGCACTGCAGAGCGGAGAAGACGCATGGCGTTAGCAACACTGCGTTGGAAGAGCACATCTCTGCAGATGATCTACTGCAGGATGTTGAAGATTTCTGCCCAGTGTTGACTTGTTCCATAGAAGGGAGCTACGGATCTGGCCTCAGCATGACAGCAGGAAGGGGTGAGGTGAGAACAGGCCTGGCTGCAAACTGGTCAAGAGAAGAGGGTGGATGAGGCAGAAGAATTGCCAGGCAGTGGAGATGAAGGAGCAGAGTTTATATGTGCAGTGGGGGAGGCAGAAAAATAGTGTTTTAACATCTTCAGCAGAAAAGAAGAACTCTGTACTTGGCTGATGCAGAAGTCCATTCAGCTGTCTTAAGAAACTGAAAACTCCAAAAGTAATTTATACTCATGGCTTAGAAAGTTTAGAAACTATTCAGGAAGGTATAAAATGAAAGAAGAAGTAGAAGTTTCTGCCCATATTCTCTGATTTCACTTTCTGCTGATAACTAGAATGAGAAGTGTCTTGTTTATTCTACCAGAATTTAGTTTATGGAAGTAGGTCTATATATGTAATTAAAATACATGTATACCCATAAATGGGATCATATGGCAGATACAGTTGTGTGATTTGCTTTCTTTGTGCACCAGTGTATCTTTGTCTAGCTGTATACTTGGACTAGTTATTTTTAAAGAATGTAATTAGCCCCCTGTTGATGGAGATTTTGATTGTTTTATTGTTTGTTTTTTTGCCGTGAGGAACAGTGTGCAGTGTACACTCCTGTCCCCTTGGGAGTGTAAACTCAAAGAGGTGGAATGACTACATCAAAGGGCACTTGCATTTTGAACATTCATAAACACTGACAGATTTCCCTCCCGAGCAAAAGGGCACGCCTGCTTCCCCACTCCCTTGCCGAAACTTAGATTGCTAAGGTTACAACTTTGATAAATACACTTACTGGAAAAATATGATCATTCTGTTCTAGTATTAATTTGCATTTGTTTATGATTTTGTTCATGTTTATTTGACATTTAAATTTTTTGCTTATAAAGTCTTTTCATGTCTTGCCCTGTTTTTGTCTTACTGATTTGTAAAAGCTTTTTGATAATATGAAAATTTGTCCTCTGTCTCTGTGTTATGGTAAATATTTGTTTCCAATGTATCTGTTGTGTTTGACTTTATTTCATGCCATACATAAGTTGTTTCATGTTCAATGATTATTTCTCCTTATAATTTTGAGGTTTCTGTGTCATACTTGGAAAGACCTGTCATAAGAAATTATTCTTCTAACTTACATAATGTAAAAAAGATAATGTTATAAAACCAGATTGCATAAACAGTGATGAAGCAATGATTGAGTGAAAGAAAGTTGTAAAACGAATCTATATATGTTGTGGTTTTTAGGTTTTCTCATGAAGTTTCTGAAAGAATTGGCAGACTATCATCAGCCTAAAGAGAGCTGCAATATGGAAACTCAGACAAGCTCAGCGTTTCCCATCAAAGACTCTCTCGGTAATTGTAGCCATCTTCCATAATTTCAGTTCTTCTCTTTTCTGTTTGAATGAAGGAGATGTTCAGATGTCCCGTATTATGTGTTTGTTCCTTGCCTGGGAGGGATGTAGGCTGCCAGCGGCAGGGCCACTCATTTTTTCTGAATCGTTGCTGGGAGGTACCAGGAGCTGCTCTCCAGGGCTGCTCCTCCCTTCACAACCGCCGGGGCTGTGCTTCCCAAACCTCGCGGGAACCAAAGGCCCTCTTTCTTGTGTGCTGGGTTGAAGCTCTCCTGACTGGGAGGGTCCTCCCTGTGCGCATCTTGCTTGCTTTTTTACAGTCACTAAAGTGAGAAATCCTAGACTGTCTGCTTTGCAGAGAACTAACGAAGTCAGCGGCACATCAGTTCGTTTCATAGTTGACGAAACTGAGGTCAGCAGAGGAAGAGCAGCTTGGCGACACTCAGTCTGGGTCAGGACTGATAGTAGAGTCTTAGTTTTCCGGTCCCTGATCCAGAGCCCTTTCCACTGTCTTTGATAGTGTCCTGCCCTTCAGTTGTGTGCTCAGGAGAGAAGGGAAGCAGCTGGCCAAAGCGGCGTGCTGAATTGGCTTCTTGGCCCTTCTTCACTCTTACAGAGCACTGGTGCCTTGAACTTGTAAAAGCCTGTAGTTTGTAATGACTGTGTCGTATGACTAGGCCATCAGTTTATTTAGGTGTAGGTTCTGTCCCATTAGAAGCAGAACATGCTTATTCTAGAGCAGCTCTGTTCAATAATGTAAGCCTCATGTGTAATTGGAAATTTTCCAGTAGCCACAGTAAAAAAAAGGTAAGAAGAAATGGGAAATTTGCTTTTGTAATGTATTTATTTAATCTGGTATTTTTAAAATACTGTTACAACATGAAAGTAATATAAAAATATTAATGAGATATTTTACATTTGCTCTCTGTCCTCAGTCTTTGGTATCTGATGTGTCTTTTACACTTAGAGGACATCTCATTTTGGACTAGTCACATTCCAAGTACTCAATATGACGGGGAGGGTAGTGCTTAGTGGTAGAGCGTGTGCTTAGCATGTGCAAAGTCCTGGGTTCAAACCTTGGTACCTCCATTTAAAAAAAAAAAGAAAGTAGCCAAGTACTCAGGATGGCCACATGTGGCTACAGTCCTGTCTTGGGCACCCCAGGTTGGTGCATTTGGGAGAATACAGAAAAGTAGAGGGAAAACCATAGCTAAAGTTTTGCTGAGCAGAGACGCACCTGCCAGTATTTTAGCCTGCTTCTGCCAGCCTTTTACCCTGTGTGTCCTCCTGGCGGTGTTGGTGTTGCACGTGATCGTACTCGAGGGCCGGCTGTGCGCTGTGCCGTGGGGTTGGTTTGCTGACCGCAGGTCTAGTGGATGGAAGGCTGGGATGGGAGACCGTCAGTAGCACTGGCTTCAGCCCCACTGATGGCACTGTGCGCTTACTCAGCCCTCAGGAGTTCGCTTCACTTGTCTGGGCATCGGTTTCCTGCTCTGTAAAGTGCAGGAGCGGAAGCACGCGCTCTCACATTCCCCCCATTTTGTTTCCTGGATTCCTCTTAAGGCCAGTGTTTTGAAATGTGAGTCAGCTTTAAGCAAAGTCCAGCGAAAGAGCTCTCCACCATGGTGCTTAGAGACTGGAAAGAGATGACCAGTGTTTTCTGACTTAAATTGTACTGTTTTCTGTTCCCCTGACATTTTAGGATGAGAATTTCAGTCAGGAAAGTAGGACCACTTCTACAGTGAGCACTTGTATACCTCGCTTCTGCCACTGAGTTTGTGTCACACCTGCTTGGTCACTTCTCTGTCCGTCCATTTTTTGTCCATCTTAGTTTTTTGATGTATTTCACAATAAATCGCAGACCTCCCTGCACTTTCCCTGAAGTGTACTCTTTCTTTTGAACAAATTTCTGGCCTCTTGCTTACCCGACCACGTTTCTCTAGCCTAATGTCCCATGTCGTTTTTTAATAGCGGAGAAGCTTCAGCTGATTGATGATCAGTTTGCAGGTGCTCACCCCCAGCATCCAAAGTTAGAATCTTTAGAAATCAGGTTAAACGAATATAAGAGAGAAGTAGAACATCAGCTCCAGGCAGACATGTGTCAAAAGGTAAGCTTTGTCTTCTTGTTACCAAAAGTGGTGTTTTTGCTGGTCTGTTCATGTCTTAACCTTAGGCATGTGGGAAAATACCTAGAATCTTTATGAATGAAAGGAATGCTATCCTGTCGTGCAAGTTATTTTTCTTCCTGATTGACGTCATTTCTTTATGCCTTTGGAAGGAATCCTACAGGTACAGTGAATGAGATGAAACTTAAAGATGAATTAGACGAAATGTATTTAGACAGCATTAATGTGGAACCTAACAGGAAAGAGAGAATCTGTTACTATTTCTTTACCAGTTACTGGTATTGACAGTTTTTTGTCATCAATTGGCAGTGGAAGCACTTTAAAGATACTGAAATAGCAGAAATTAAAATGGAAGAGAAAAGAAGGTGTGAGAAGGAATTAGCTGAGGTCCGGAACGAATTCGAGAGAGCTTGTCAAGCAAAGTCTGAAGCCCTCATTTCTCGGGAAAAGATGACCTTTGAGAGAATTCAAAAGCACCAGGAGGTAATAATTCTAAAATCACTTCCTGGCTGTGTCACCAGTAGGGACTTGGGGTCAAGAGCACCAGGGGAAGGATCCACTAACTCCCTTCCTCCGAGACGGCTGGAGGGAAAGACCCACACCAAAGAAGCAGCAGGCTTGAGGCTTAGAGAGCAGCTTGGAGGTGGCAGCCTGGCACTGAAGGAGACCCAACCAGGTGCTTGGAGGAGAGGGTTCCGGGGCAGCTCTCGGGAGGGTGTGTAGCGTCAGCGAGGGCGGAAGGATAGAGGTTCCCCAGGAGAGGAGCCCTAGAGAGCTGAGTTTCTTTGGCTTGGGAAAGGCAACCAGTTTAATGGAAAACACTGGGGTTTGGCGGGGTGGGGAGGGGAGCCAGAGAGGATGGTGGCTGCTCATGTCGGGCAGCAGGGAGGGCGATGTGGCTGTCTTGAAGACATCAACAAACAGGTCTGGGGAATCTGACGGCTGGAAGGATAAGGTCGGGCCAAGAGGCCAGAGTTGCAGGGGTGTTTTCTGGGGAATGATGGGAAAGCATAACTCAGCTACTGTCAGGAGCAGAGATGAGGTCCCTCGGTGGGGAGGAGTCCAGGGCTGTGAGGGTCATCACGATGGTCCTTTTGATCTTGTCCCCAGGAAGATGGTAGCATGGGAGGTTGAGGCTGACGCACTGGTGGGGATTGCACATCAGCAGGAGGGGTTGGATCCGCTGCTTCAGGAAAAGCAGGCTCCTTTACCTGAGGGCATGCCTTGACCTGCCTGGACTGGGGCAGTGCGACCTGCGGACGGCCAGCGCTTCCGCTGTCAGGCGGTGCTGAAAGTAGGAGACTTCCTCCCAGCACCTACCCTTGCTTGGGGCTTCTCAGTGAGACCCAGACCCAGTTATTGAGTGGGAATTGCACCCCTTCTGCGAAGTTTTGAACAGCATTTCTGTTCAATTGGGCTCAGTTTAGCTGTAAAATAAAGGTTGGAAGCTCCAGTGTTTGAGAGGCTTGTGTTGTATTCATACTAACAACGTCATCTTCAAGATAGGTGACTGACGACCTCAGATCACCCAGTTAACAGACTCGAAGCCTAATTAGTCACCTGATGCTCTGAGGGCTCTGGAGAAGGTTACCATCCTCGTGAAAATCACTGTGCCTTTACTCTGCCATTTGGGTTAGCCCTGCCCTTGTCTGCCCGATATGACCCTCCAGCCCTTCAGAATCCAGCTGGGATTTCACCGCCTTGTGATGCCTCTCCAGACTCCCACTGGTGGGCTGCTTCAGGCGTCGTTCTGCCATGGAGTCTTGACATACTTGTGATGTACTTGGGTTGTGAAGTTGTCACACTGTAGTGACTGTTGGGTTTCTCTCTCCCTGATGAGACTGTGAACCTGTTAAAGATGAGGACTGTACTATATCTGTCCCTCTTTGTATGTATGTCCAGCGCCCAGTGTGTCCATGACAGGCGATAGATGTTGCAGTCCTTGCTCGGGGGACACGTAAGTGGAAGCGTGGCCATTTTATTAGGGCTCACGCGCGCATGCTAGCTGAGTCAGGATGACCTTGAATTGGAAACTTGCAGATGACAACAACCACGGGGATTCTCTTCTTTTAAGTTCTACTGCTGAATGTCCATTTTGTTCCATTTTTTCTTGCTGAGAACTTAAACAGTCGAATAATTAGACAAGGGGATGCTAGAAATATAGGGTAATGTAGCTTAATGGCCCTTGGGGGAAGGGAGTCAAGTTTTGTGTAACTAGAAAAGGCAAAACGTACACCTCGAGTTGGAACCTTCTTGAAAGTGAAATTGTTCTAAGCTTAAATTTCCTTTGTTGTCTTTAGCTTGCTTGCTAAAAGTTAATGCTTTCCTATACAGAAATGAAGCCAAACAAATTTATGCTCAAAGGCAGCTTCTACTAAAAGATATAGATTTGCTCAGAGACAGAGAAGCAGAGCTGAAGCAGAGAGTCGAAGCTTTTGAATTGTAAGTATGTGTGTTTATTGTGGATATGTGGAATGAATGAGATTAAAAAGAACAGCTAAATGTGTCTAAATATTCTAACATTAACTACGAGATAGAGCTCTCGGTTGGAAAGGTGATGTCCCCTAGCTTTAAAAGGCACAGGTTATCGGAGGAAAAAGGCACAAGGTAAGACAAAGACCAGGTTTCACTTTTGAAACATCAGGTACTGGGATGGAAAGCAGGATGAGACATGGTCATCAGGCTACAATGAGACCAGACAGATCGTTGGTAGATGCTAATAACGCTTCAGTAGGTCATATATTTGGCATTTCTGTTCAGTCATTCGGGTCTCAGTTTCACATGCACGTAGTAACTGAAACCCACATATCCAGACCTGCTGCGTCTACCTGCTCTGCTGCTCAGAAAAGGAAGTAGGGGTGGCTCTGAGTTGACTTACACTGGGTGAAATGCTTTTCCTATGATGTGTGTGTTGCTTTTTCTCTGTGCTCACCAGTATGTTCATTCTTCATGTCTTCCCTGGGATTAATAGCAAGCTCACCTATAGGTTCTGTTTATTGTGGGTTTTGTCCAGCGGAAGTGCCACTGCGGAAAAAACAAAATTATTCGACTTTATCAGGTCAAGAGAGTGAGAGGGAGCCAGCGACCAACTCCCCAAGGTCCTCCAAAGCCCTTGATTTTTATTGACAATAGTCAAAGAATCAAAGTAAAATGTGTCATAGGAATGAGTAAAGGGCATGGTATACATGCAGGGATGCAGGTCAGCAGTTTCAGTTTGTGAAAAACAGAAACATTATAATCTTAATTTATACTTAAAGTCAAGGTTACAGTATTGATAGTACAAATGGTTATTTTAAGCCTTAAACAATCATGAACAAGGTTATAGTGTTCCAAATAATTGATAATGAAAACTGAGACCACCACAGAGGCTCTATACAATGATCAGAAATCATCTAAGCACACAAAGCAGCCCAGCTGTTCCCAGCTGAGGGATAAATCACAGTTTTCTCCTAGCAAAGCAGCTTTAAGGTAACTGAGTTAAGTTCCATAGATGAGAATGGTGACTGGTATTGAAAGTTTAGTCTTTTGTGCTCTTAGACACTTTCCTTTGAAGTAGCAGCATAATGGCAAATATAGAAGGCATAGGATTTGATTATACATTTCTTATGTGCTTACATAAGGGTGAGAATACAGAAAGGTGAGAATATGATTTGGGAAAAGCCGTTATTACAATATCAAAGTTTGTTAACCCAAGTTTGTGCTCCCACACTCACCAGTCTCCAGCTGAGGGAAGGAGCCTTCTTTCCCATTTGGGATATGCTGTTAATTGTCACAGATACTCCAGGAATCACGTCTCATTAAAGGATCGATCTTCCTCTTCATTAATGTTGTTGTCTAGGCTTAGTTCGTTGGATTTCTCCGCTCTGCCTACCTTACTTTCTTTCTTTCTGGCAGTGCTGAAGAGGTAGATCAATCATAGCAGAGAAAAGGGAAGGAATGAAATGTGGGCCTACATAGTTGGTGGTTATATCATGCCTTCTCTCCCTCCACTCCCCTCCTCCTCCCTTCTGAGCATATTGTGAGCTAAATAAGGTGTGAGTTTACTGCTCCATCCCTAGCCAGATTAGCCAGCAGAGAGCGCTAACATACAGCTTTTAGTCTGTGTTCCTAGCACTTTCCATCATGGTGCGATGGGGGTACCCATGAACCCGACTGCCCGGCTCTGGAATTGATTTTGTGCTTGACTTAAGGTCTCACTGTGAAGACCATTCCATCCTTCGATACTGGGAAGTTCTGATGGACCCACCTACCTTTTACTCTCTTTCAACACTCGTTTTAAGTTTCAGTGAGTAGATTATCAAATGCCAGGATGAGTCTTCTGCCTTTAATAGCTATGGACCAATCAGTTAAGTCTTAGAGACCATATTCTGGGAGAACCAAGCACTTATGTACGCTAGCCAAAGTTTGGTCTGTAGTTTTGTGACTAATAACATCATTCTTTCTTCCCTGAATTGATGATGACCATTTAAAACTTGCAACCATTTTGTAAGTGTGATTCATTCATCTTACCTGCACCCCCAGCGCCCCCCGGTGCCGACGGGTGTACCCGTAGGGCTCCATCTGCTAGTTCAGATCCAGCCTCACCAGGTCAGCTCACAAAATATGTGCCAGACTTCCAGCTCTTTCCGTTTACTTCCCAGCGGTCACAGTCACCTAACAGTTTGAGTCTGTGGAGCTAAAAACACGTATTATCTTTCCCCCCTATATTCAGTACCTCAAGTATTACTGTTCTAATTTGTCTTAACCCATTTTTGCTAATTTCAGGGCCCAGAGGCTACAAGAGGAAAAGAATAAAAGCATGGCTGATAGGCTTAGGCGGCGGGAGCTGAGTATAAAGAGTATTGAGGAGACCTATGACCAAAAGCTCAAGAACGAACTTCTCAAGTAAGTGCTGGGCATTTTTTTAAACAGTATCTTGTTGGAATTAAGTTGACGGAAACACAGCATCGCTAATGAAGTGGATGAGACTAATATTGTATGGCAAAGCCTAGTGTTTAAAAACACACGTGTTTTCAATGACACTCAAGCCTTTTCCATGAGGCGAGTTTTAAAGGTAGCTTGAAGAAGACACAGTACAGAGAATGGCGACCCCTCCTCATTCTTACTTGTTGCTTCTCTGACATTTACGTAGGGCTTGTGATTTGGTTGAATTTTTGAGGGCGCCTTGTGACTTAGCTTGCACTGCTGAAAAGCTGTAAAAGTGCGGTTGTAGTCACTTTTATGTTGGACTCCCACTGCCATTCAGATGGCGGTAGCTAACAATTTATAAATTCTCAGTAGTTGTAGTACTTGTCAGTGAACCAGTGCCTTGTATTCCTTCAAGAGTCTGCAAAGCCAGAATCAAAAGAAACTAGAGTTAACTATATGAAGCAAAAAATGATACAGGGACAGGAAAACACAGACAACTGTGGTGCCATGGATTTCCTGTAGGCTGAGTTTTCTTGTGTTCCAGTGAATAATACCTTCATGCAAAGACAGGAAGCCCATACACGGTCACTTTTCTCTCCAGTGCTCAGTGTGACATCTGGCACATAGTAAGTGTTCAGTTAATGTTTATTGAGTAAATGAATTCATGGTGGAGAGATGACACGACTCAACAGCTCTGGGTATTCCTTAATCATTGGCTTCTTTTACTGCCTCATCCATCATTTGTCCTTGATAGTCCATTATGTACTACTTGCAAAGGTTTTTTGAGGTTATTCCTTAAAAGAATTCTAACAAAAAAATATAGCACCTTTTCCATATGTCAGTTTTAAATGATGGATTTGATTGACATATTCTATGTCAGTTCCTCTCATACAGCAGTTAGCGCTGAAGCATCTGTAGTTGTAAAGCTGTTGGAATAAATGAATGTAAGTGTGTGTGTGAACTTGACATAGCCGTGGAGTAGGGAACTGTTTGGTATCTTTGTCTGGACTTGGTTGTCCTCATGTGACATTGGCAAGCGTTGGAGTTTGGAGGATATCAACCACACGAGTGCTTCTCTTTCCTTTCTCCCATCTCTGAACCAGAATGTCAGCTGTAGTAGCTGGTGGAGATAAGTAAAATTCCATGAAAATGTGCCTTTGGTATCTCCAAGCTGGATACGATGCTGTTGGCCACAGCTCTCAATACTGTGCTCAGCCTCTGAGGGTGAAAGGTCACCCTGCTTGGGGGTGGGGAGGCCAGACTTGTGGATTAGAAGCGACTGCCTTCTTATCTTTTGGGATTTAGTCTGTTGTCTACATTGTAAACTGAACTTAATTGACTTTGTGTCAGTGGACACCAACGGTGTAATACTGCCCTCCGTAACGTCAATAACGTGCCCCTTCGTCTTGTGCTTGAGTTTTGGGACCCAATTTACAGCACTGCAGCTGGGTTTTACTGGACCTTTTATGTCCAGAATTTGGATTCTGGCCTCAAAGTTCGACTGACCTTGAAGTTCATGCCTTGTCCTGTTCAGTGCCCTTCTTCTTTGATAGCACTCTGCCTGGGAAAGTGATAGGAACTCATTATCCATCATTCTGATTCTCAGGTATCAACTGGAACTGAAGGAGGACTACATCTCCAGAACTAATAGACTGATTGAAGAGGAAAGGCAGGAATAAAGGTGATCCTTGGCGGGAGCCAAAGGCTGTATTTTTCAGTTCTGATGCAGGTTATTAGCTTCCTAAATTGGGCCTGTTCTATAATCCGAAAAGTATATACCTTACACTTTATTTTTACTGCAAAATTACATACTTTTTGCCCCTTTAATTTTACAAAATTAAAAAATAATTACTGTTTTTACTGTGTTTTTGCAACCTTCATGTTTAACCCTTTGTATATTCAGAATGATCACTGGTTTATCATTAGGATTTTATCCAACTTTATTTCAGTATATTTTGACAAAATCTGATGTCAAGCAGGTGCAGCGACTTCCTGCCATCAGATACTGGTTACTCTTAACCATGAAAGATTTCATTTTTCCCTGACAGAAAATTTCATGTTAACTTCTCCATCCCCTGTGACTTAGTTTCTTACATCTCTTAATTCTAATATCTATTTCTGCTTCATGAGATTTTAACTCGACATAGAACCTCCTAAACTCTTGTATACGTTAACCTGAGATTGGGAAGTTGGGGAAGTTGGGGACTTTGTCAGTCTTTCAGCTGTTTTACATCTCATTGTATTTGTGGGGACTTGCCTGTGATCAGAACTTCTGGTGAACATTTCAGATGACCTGCTGGGACTAAGCCAGGGCTGGGTCCTTGATACTGATCAGAAGGTCACCCAGTGCACGGTTGCTCCTTGGCGACTATCTTGAGGAGACTACTACTTGTTTAGGGATTAGTACCATCGTGAAGTCAGCAAAGTACTTTTTGATGATTTATCTGCATAGACTTGGGTTAGATGAAGTGAAAACGACAAAATAATGACGACAGAATCCTAACAGACCAGTTAAGAAACTGCCTTTAAAGAAATTCAGATCCGTCGGCACGAGGGCCCCACGCTCTGCGCAGATGGTGTAACTCTGGTTAGTTGTGTGTGGCAGGAGCAAATTCAACACACACAACTGTTAAAAGTAACTTCCCATCACCTCTTAGTAATGGGCTTATTTCTTACTTGCCCACTGATTTTTCTTTTGACCCAGCATCCTCTATTTTTGTTTTCTCTTTGTTTGCTTGCTTGTCTATTTTATGAGGGGAGGTAATTAGGTTTATTTATTTATTTTTAGAGACGGTACCGAGGATTGAACCCAGAACCTCGTGCATGCTGAGCATGTGCTCTGCCATGAGCTAGCCCTCCCCACCACATCCGCTATTTTACATTATGAAATAATGGTCATTTGGTCTGCCATACTGGCCCTAAATTATTAAATGACTTTTGTGTTCTCTGGGAAAACATGATGATGTGTGGTTGGTCGGCCCTGTCTTTCAGAAAAAGCTATACACCTGCAAAAGGAGCTTGTAGTGCTCAGTTTTAAAAAGGAAGAGCTCGATCATTCTGTGAAGCGTGTGAAAGAACTTGAGGTAATTGTTCAGCCTGTTGGTTTTCTGAAACTGATGTCAGACGACACATAAAACTTTAGTTTCAGTCATACGTAATTTACCTTGAGTTATCCTCTTCGTGTGTTTGGATTGTTTATTTTGGGGAGGGGGTAATTAGGTTTATTTCTTTATGTTTGAAGGAGGTGTTGGGGATCGAACCCAGTACCTCATGCGTGCTAAGCATGCGCTCTGCCACTGAGCTCTGCCCTCCCCCCTGTTTAGATGGTTTATTATCTGACAGGGTGATGCAGCAGTTCTTCGTTTCACTCTTAGTCTCCTGGAGAAGTGTAGAAAGAGCATGTCCTTTGGGGCCCAGGGTCCTCCTTGAATCCTGTCTGTCCCCATCACTGCTCATGTGCCTATGGGCAAGTTCCGTGACCTTGGATCCCTCATCTGTGGACTTGGGGCTGTTGTCCACATCCCGTGGTTGCTGAGGGACTTCAGTGAGCTGACAGGTTTGCCTGACCAATAGCAGGTGGCTGACATGCATTAGTATCTACTCAGCCTCTTCTCCCTTCCCATCAGCAGCCTGTAAAATTCCCATCACTTCCTCAGGATCTCACAGGTTAAAATAAACGGAGATGTGTTTTCCATATGCCACTGTTACTTTATTTCTGTTTATTTGTGTGCTTGCTGTCCAAAGGACACAGCTGGGACTTTAGCAACTTAAAGTATGTTCTGTGTATAAAATGTTTCCACCTATGATGACTTATTTGAGAACTTGGTAGGTTTCTGTCTCCAAACATGAGATGTATTACAGTAAGAAAAGGAGAGCACCTCACAGCACGTTATTGGTATCTGGCTCACATTTTCATATTGAAAAAAAAAATATATATATATATATATCAAATCTGTGATGGCTTTTGGGTCCTTAGTTGCATCTGGAAAATGGGATGGTAATCCAAAGCACTTGCTTTGTAGGACAGGCTTCTACATAAATCGAGTTGGATGAACTTGCCCCTGCCCCACAGCAAAAGATGACATTCATTGTCATAGTTAGGGTCATCTTGTCGCAGGGAACACGACTTCTGTCAAGCGACCTTAAGTACATCGTGCCGCCAGGCTGAGAGAGAGTAGCGCACTGGCTTTTGCTGCGGCTGTACTATAAAGTCACTGTTAAAATACAAGTTTTCTTTTTCCAATTCCAGCTCGAGTTAGAGTCTTCCAAAGCCCAGTGTGCAGCCTTAACAAAGCAAAACCACGTGCTGACTGAGAAGGTTCAAGAGATGAGCGATTATCCGCTCCTAAAAGAAGGGAAACTGGAGCTTCAGGCCCAAAATAAATTACTCAAAAAGCAACTGGAGGAGACTAAAAATGAAAACTTGCGCCTCCTAAACCGTAAGTCTTTTCTTCTGATTTGCAGGTTTTCCTAATTCAAATTGGCTTCCTCTTGTGAATAACTGCTCTAAAGGAGGTGTCAATTGGGAAGATTTTATAAAATGAAGATTCTCACGTTGAGTTCCTCCCTTTCTGCTTGCTCTTGCATAACTAGTAGTGTCCCTAAGAAGAAACATTTTAAAGCTGTCCACATGTGCCTCTCCGGGTGGTACCGGGCTCCCCTCGCCCTCTGACTGTCGGTCAGAGGTGCCCAATGGGCCCCCTCAGGCACTTGGGGTTGGGGGAGAGGTCGAGGTTGTGTGTCGTCTCCGCCACGTCCCTGTTCAGTGGCCCCGGGCTGCCCCTGCCCCTCTCAGCCAAGCCAGACCCCAGTGCTTGCGGGATGGCCTTTTACCTGCACCCTGCACCAGCTCGCGCTCTCCAGTTCCAGGAATTCCTCCCTCCCTGGCCCTCCAGGTCCAAGGAGCAGTAGCAGGATGGCCCTGTTACTAGCCCAGGGAACTACATCGGCCTCTGTGGCTAGGAACCCCGTGGAAGTCCCTCTTTATTGAAGAGTCCTCTGGTGACCCAGATAAGGGACACTGTCTGCTTTTTGCCTGGACCCTGAGAGCCGGGGACAGGTGCACGGATCGAATGGGACCTCAGGATGCTCCTTGTCTGCCTCTGCACGTGGTAAAGGGGAGAGGCGGGCTTTCCAGTTAATTTGAGGATTTGAAAGGCTTCTTTGACATGGAGTAGGGCTCGAGGCTAGTAGCCATTGGCATTTATGTGCATTAAACTGTGTTGTTTTGAAACGTGTGAGTCAGAATTGCTCTTAGTCCATTTGATAGAATTAATTTAACATCATGTGTGTACAAAGAATAGGAAGAACAATTTGAAGTCTCTTTCACTGCTTTTGTCAAGTGAAATGGGAAACTGTCAGGTTGGCAATGACCAGGCTTTCTTTTCTCCGTAGGCATAGCTCAGCCAGCTCCCGAGCTGGTGGTTTTTCAGCAAGAATTAAAGAAAGCAGAAAATGCTATTGCGCTTGAGCACAAGGAGTTTGAAACCCACAAGCAAGCGCTGCAGAAACAGCTGCAAAGTGAAGTGAGTATCGCTCCTCGTGTGTCTGGGGGTCGAGTCCGTCCACTCTGCAGGCGTGTCACCTTGGCACGCGCCTCACCAGTGTAAATCAGGTCGATTTTAGCATCCAAGATCCCCTAAGATGCTAACGATGCCCTTTCTCATCTGACGAGAACGGTCCAGTGACCGTGTGACTTTATATTCGTAATAGTCATAAAGTCCAGAGGCCAGCCAGCTCACCTCATTACAGAATGTTCCGCGTCCTGATGCCGCCCACAGCGGCAGCATCTCAGCTCTCACCCTGACTTGGAAACTGCTGCCCTCTCTCTGGCGTCTGCCTGCGCCCGGGAGCAGCTGCTCCACCAGGGGGGGCACGAGGAGGTGGACACCTGGGTGCCTTGTGGCTGTCTTAGAGGGGCCCCGTGTGTTACAGGTGTCAGGCTGCTCAGAGTGGGCAAAATGAAAAAGAATAGCACACCCCGCCAAAAAAAACCCCCCAAAAAAACAGAAACAAAAAAGAACAAGCCCAATGAGCGAACTGTTCCCTTTGGAAGGGAGCGGTGATTGGTCTCACACTGATGGCTTTTCCTTCTCTGTCTTTGCAGATTGAGCATTCTGCACAACTCAAGGCCCAGATACTAGATTACTGATGCTTCTGTCAAGAGGTTAACTTTGCAGGTTACAGATTTAAAATTGCAACTGAAACAAACGCAGACAGGTAGAGACATTTTAACCTACAGTGTGTGTGTGTGTGTGTGTGTGTGTGAAACTTCTAACACTATGTGGAAGTGTAGTGATTGTTACTCGTTGAATTTTCAGTAATTCTCACAGTAGGTGAAAAGCCATGGAAATGTGTGCTGTCTTAGAAGTCCACCTGCCCGTCCATTTCAGGGATACCAGCCGGGTCCTCAGCGAAGGTGATGTGCTCTGACCGGTGCCCTGTGCCAGGGAGAGCCTCCCACCCCACGCAGGACAGGTGCGGTGGTGATGCAGGGGTCCCCAGATGGATCCTGGACCTAGGCTTTCCTTTTATATTTGTTACCCTGATAACAAGACCAGTGGGCTCTTCAGGGCTTTCATACCCACGCTGACAGGGATACGTCTGTGGGGGAAGCAGGTGGCCTGGCAGAAGGAGCACTGCTACTGGAATCAGAAAATTGCTTTTAGGCCCCAGTTTTTAAATTAGTTGCTTGGCCTTAAACATGTTCCTTGTAACTTCCTTGGGCCTCAGTTTCCTCCTTCGTCATGGAGATGATAAAACCTCCCAGGCCGTGGAGGATGAAGGTGAAACGAGGTGGCTCCAGTACAGTGCCTGGAACATAGAAAACCCTCAGGAAATGGCCCTGCCAGCATTTGATCCCGTGTCATCCTGTGGCTTTGTGACGTCTGCCCCTCCTGCTTCCTAACAAGGGTGCTGAAGCTTAGAGACTTTCTTCCGCTGCCTTCAGGTTCAGACAGGTTCTTTCTGTTTCTGACACTGAGCTTTCCTTGCTTTCCACTTGCTCTTCCCTTGCTCAGGCCTGTGGCCCCTTCTCCCCACACCACTTTTATTTTGATCTCTTCACTCATTTCTGCTCTTCCCTGTTCCTTGTTTTCTTGCAGCCATTACACGTTTGCTGTGGTTCCAGCTTTGCGTGGTTTGGCAGTCTCGCGTCATGAGAAATAGTTGAATGGTGATGGAAACTTTTTGAACACACGCACGTAGCAGGCGTCTCCCATGGTGTCGTGGAGGCGGTGTTGCGGGAGGGCAGCGCATATGCCCGCCGGCTCGGCCTCCGGCCCCCAGCGGCTCTCTGCCCTGCTGACCGCGTGACCTGGCCTGGGGCTGGCCTCGGTCCCCCACTGGTGATGTGGGAGCAGGGAGAGTTCTGAGCCACTGCGGTGCTGTGACTGCATGGCCTCCTCACTGCCTCGGAACTCGGGCCAGGCGCTGTGGATTTTGCCGTCGCGCTGGGAGTTGTGTGGCAGCAGCCTGCAGGGGAGCACGTTCGTGCTTGTGCAGTCAGGCATCCGGCTGTTGATGCTGGGTGGGATAAACCAAGATAGTAAGTGGGTTTAGATCAGCTCAGGTCAGGGTTTTCAACCACACAAGTTCAAGTCTGGCTAGGCTTTGCCACCAAAAAAATTACGAAAGCCTTTCCAATCTCAGAGCTTTTTAAGGATTTCAAGGTTGTGCATGATGGGTGGTGAAACAACACCAAGTGTTAGGAAAGAAGGCATACGAAGCAGTAGCTGGTGCACATAAGTTCTCAGTCAACGTTAGTAACTCCTGTTAGGACCGTGGCTGCAGAAACTGTTTAATGTGCTAGTTTGTCCTTAGGTCTTTGATTTTTTCAAAAAAATTTCTCGGTACATTTCAGCTTTGGGTGTCGCCTTTTCCCTCATGTCTCCTGTTATCTGCTTGTACTCCCGCAGCCCTGGAGAACGAAGTGTACCGCAACCGTGAAGCCAGCTGTGCTTCAGTCGCTCCATCAGCGGATCACTGGGCGGCAGGACGGTGCCCCACGGTGCTGACATCGGCGAGGACTTCTTAAAAAATCCTCTCAGACAGGAGGAGCTGATGGCAGGCTCCGGTAGCCCAAGGATCCCAAGTTACCCAAATGCCAGCACAGAGGGCAGTTCCCCCGATTCTGACCTTGAGTTTGTAGCCAATACCAAGGCCATGGTGAGAGAGCTGGAGCAAGAGGCCGAGCGCTTGGAAAAAGCTTTCCAGAGTTACCATCGGAGAGTCAGGCAGTACCCCACCAAGAGCCTGGCAGCAGACAGGAGCCCACCCGCCCTGCGCTCGCTGGAAAGCCTCAAGGGCGTCACTTCGGGGGCCCCTGAGAGGGGGATGTTTGCAGAGGACAGAGTTGCCCCCCAGCAGCCTCTAGTGAGCGCCCGGAGAGAAGAAGAGAGCGAGGCCTCCGAGGTGGCCGGCAGCATGGCCTCACGGCCCCACCGGGGCATGGCCTCCAGACGCCTCTCCTCCACCCCACTCCCCAAAGCAAGGAGAAGCCTTGATGGTGAAATGTGCCTGGAAGGTAAGCTCCTGCCAGAGGGGTTGCAGGATACTGTGCACACAAGTGGGTTGCTCCTCAGTGGACCTCTCCTGAGTTACGAGTGCCGTTGGGCCCAGGAGAGTCTGCCCTCTGACCCTGGGGACCCGGGGCATCTCCCCGCATCACAGGGCTGGCGTGGGAGGCAGTGGGATGGAGCCTCAAGTGCCAGCATTTTGCTTGGCACACAGGGGTGTTCAGAGAGTGACGGTGGCTTTGCCTTTGCTGCCGGTTAGCTTTATGTGTTTTATTGTCTCAAAGCACTGCAATTTTACTTTGGTGCCTGAATCGTTCTCTGGATCCCGTTCACTCATACTCGGCTGTGGGCAAGGACAGGTAGAGTTCATTTTCAAAGTAATAGGACTCTTGAGAAACCACATTGCTATCTTCCCCATGCAACTTTTGTAACATGCTCGCACTGGTTCCCTCTTCCCTGTAGGTCTGGGACGGTCCCACACTGCTGTCCCTGGTCCTGACCGAACACCGCAGCCTTCACCTGCCCCTGTCTCTGCATAGCCTTTACAGACACTCGCTCTCCAGCCCCCCAGAGCAGAAGGCCAGGTAAATTGGCTGCCTAAGGTCTCAGCCTTGACTTGTTTGGGTTTTCTAGGTAACATGAAAAACCATGTGGCAATGTGGAATTTGCAGTCCGATTGTAAGATGTGTGATCTTGGAGACTCATCTGAATTACCTGGGGGAGAAAACGTTCCTTGCTAATTAAACTAAATGTAGAGAATCTGTACTATGGTATTGATAAGCACCGTCTAGTTCCATGAATAGACTTGGTTTATTAACGGCTTAATCAGACATACAAAATCCGCAAAAGCAAATAAATTCAGTGTGAACTTAAAGCAGTTTCACACATCATTAGAAAGTCATTTAAAAATATATTGGCACTTAAATATAAGGAAATAAGTTTCCAGTTTGTAAATCATTGAGCAATTCTAAAGTGGTAGTGAGTCCAAGGGCACGATTGCTTTAGCAGGGTGGCACGGATGTGTTGAAGCTCAGCGACTTGCCGCCTGGGCTGGGGCTCATGTCACGTGCGGGACTCCTGCCTACAGTCCCCACGGCGGGAGATCCTGACTCCTTGGTTCTGGGCTGCGGCCTGGGCATCTGCGTGTCGATTCAGTTGTAGAGTTGAAACGGCCACGTGTGCCCATCCATCCTAGTCGTAAAGTGGGTCATGTTTGTTTATAGTGCTCCTTCCGTGAGATAGCCAAGAGGAGAGACAGGGCCCACAGAGGCCGGGTCAGGGCACTGTGATCCCCCGACTTGGGCTTGTAGTATTGCACCTTCAGCTGGCTTGTGCTAAACGTGTGCAGAATTTGGTTTCTTCAAATTTTTTAATTTTTTGGTTTTGTAGTTCTTAAAAAAAATTCTCCTAGAAACAGCATCGAGTGCAACATTATTCTTTGTTAACGACGGTGGTCCCGACCTCGCAGCATGAGGCGGTCTGCAGGAGGAACTGAGTTAAGGCGCACTAACTGTTCGGAGCGATGCCTGGTGCGTGGAGGGGGCGCAGTGCAGCATAAGCTCTTACGCTCTTGAGTCGGTGAAAATTTAATTTTCTAAAGCATTTTCTTGAGTCGCAAAAGGCTTCTCATTACCCTCTGCTCTTACGTTGTGCGTTATTATTAAAGCTTTACATTCTTGAATTTTATTCTTCCAATCCAGTCTTTTTGAAAACCAAATGGAACTTAAAGACAAAAGTGAATTTTCCAATCTGGACAAGCTAGCTTTTAAGGATAATGAAGAATTTGAATCATCTTTTGAATGTAAGTTCACATATGAGTACTTTTTTTTTTAACAAACACTACCTTTATTCTGCAGCATCATTTAATCTTTGGGGATATGTGTACATACATATATATGTAAACTTGTTTATCTATTTTATTTATAGTCATTAGTATCTGCAAATTTTGAGCTCCCCATTTATCCCTCCCCACCCACGAGTACTTATTTTTGTAAGTTCAAAATGTGGAAAGCTTAGTTTTGGCGATACATAGCTACTGTTGTCAAAAGCAAAGCAGTTATAAATGAGGACATTTTTATTTTGTGATAAAACTACAAATACAGATATAGTGCCTGGTTTCTGTGTCACAAGGAGTTTCAGGTTCTGAATTCGATGTATTAAAAATCTCAGGATAACTAACTTTAGAGTTGGAGCTAAGCCCCTGAGTGAATCCTTAATTAGGTTTGAGATTGCCTCAGATTTAAAACAAATGACTTCTTAAAATGTGCTCCCCCCCCCTTATGGAATATGAAGATAAGCTATCTTTGTATTGTATTGATTTCATCAATTGCCTCTGATTTAGAAAACCCTTCCTTAGTTACAGAATGGAGGGAAAAGGCCATTGGCTTAAGAATCTAGAGACCTGTGTGCTGGCTTTGGCTCTGCCTTAATGCTGCTCTACCTTAGCACCTGCTGCTTCAGTGTAAAACTGGGTTGTAATGTCATCCAGCCCCGTGGTTCTTTGCAGCTTGGGAAGCCTTTTTTTTGGTTAGAAGCTTTATTCATAGTAGCCAAAAACTTGAAACAACCCAGATACTTTTCAATTAATGAGTGGTTGAACTATGGTAAGACTATACCATGAACCACCAGTCAGCAGCTAAAAGGCGCAGAACACTGATACACGTCACAGTTTGCATGGCTCTCCAGGGAATTAGCTTAGTGAGCAAAATCAATCCCAAGGTTACATACTATAATGATTGATTTAGATAGCATCCTGGGGGAGGGCATAGCTCAGTGGTAGAGCACATGCTTAGCAGCATGCACGAGGTCCTGGGTTCAATACCCAGCACCTCCATTAAAAACATATGAATAAAAAAAATAAACTTAATTACCTCTCCCGACCAAAAGAAAAACAAAACTAAATAGCATCTTTTTTTTTTAATTGAAGTATAGTTGATAGACAGTATTATGTTACAGGTGTCCACTAGTGAGGCACAATTTTTAAAGGTGATACTCCGTTTGTACTTATTATAGAATATTGGATACATTCCCTGTGTTGTATTGGGAAGTCTTTATGTTTGTGTGTTAAACTGTCATTTTGCCTTATGAGCTTCATTTTCAAGCATGAATGTATAGTATTTTGAACAGGTAACCAAGAAGTCTTAGAATATTTTGCAAAAATCCTTGCAGCCAACTTAGTTAACTTTCTTAAATCATGGATATTTAAATCGAATTCAAATGATGATCAGCAAGCCAGGTGTATTCTTCTGTCACTGAATTGATTTTCCCACTGGGTAGCAGATCAAACTTGTCAATGAATCTCATAAAGAAAACTTTCAAAAGCAGATAGATTGGCAAGTGGTGATGGTAACTTCTAGAATCCTGTAAGGAAAGGGCCAGCCCACTTGCTTTGGCTGAAGCTTAAGTGCCCCACCATGAGTTAGCCCCCACTCCCTTGTCTTGCTGCTGCTGCTGCTGCTAAGGACTCAGGGGACACTTGTTTGTGCCATCGTAGATGCAGGGAACGTGCCCAGGCAGTTTGAGGTGGATGGCCTCCACCCTGAGGGCGACATGCCTCACACGGATGGGGCCGCAGCCTCTGTGCCCACCAGGCCTGTCTCCTGTCACTATCCAAGTAGGATTTTCTTTGAACTACTAACAAAATGTATTCGTTCATTAATAATATTTAACATTATTTCTCTTTCTGTTTGCTTCCTTTGTGCCTTAAAAAGTTAGGACAGTTAAACCCTTATATTTCCATCTTTAGAAAAGCTGAGGACGGTGGTGGAAGAGTGGTGCTCAGACTTCTCCAGGCTGGCCCGCTTCCTCCCCCCCCCCCACTCCAGACTCCCCGCGCCCTGCGCCTGTGCATTGGGGGGGGGTGCGAGCTTCGTCCTGGGGCTCAGCCACCGGCCGGGTCCTCTCCTCCTTGGACCAGAGTGTGGAAGCCTTGTAAACGCTTCAAGTAAAACCTTCTACTGGCCCTTTCCAAGCCCTGGGAGGACACCGCCCCTAAACCCATGCAGAGCCTCTTGGGAGCAGCTCCTTACTTTCAGTCGCAGCACTCAGGCAGATGAGGAGTTGCTGACCGAAGCAGTGTTGTGAGAGGGTTGATTTTGCCGACTTCAGAGTAAATCATTCTGGAAAGCACTCATTTGGCGCGACTTGATCAAGAGCTTTTTCTGTGCCAGGCACTTTTGTGGGGGCTGGGCACCCAGCAGGGAACGACCCAAGCCCTTGCTGCCTGGGGCTTCTAGTGGAGAGTTGGACAGGCAGGAAGCCATCACCAGGGAACTCCAATGGGATGGGGACTGAGAAGGGACAGTGGCCACCCAAGAGCAGATCTGATGGGCAGCCATCCAGCAGAGACTGGAGTAGGGAATGAAAATGATAGAATAAGGGAAACCAGCCGAGTAGATAGGTGTTCTGCCTCTGAGATGTGCTGTACGTGATAAAAATAGCTTTTAAAAAAAATATGTAGTCCAACTGTCTTGGGGGGGAGAGGGAGGTAATTAAGTTTGTTTATATATTTATTTTAATGGAGGTACTGGGGATTGAACCCAGGACTTCATGCATGCTAATAAGCATGTGCTTTACCACTGAGCTACACCTTCCCCCAATAATGACTTTTAAAATGATGATGAAATAGTGTAGTTACACTTTGATTGTTGAAAAATTCTTCGATCTTTATCATTTCACCTCTTCATCTGGCTGCAGAGGGAAATGAAAAGGCTGAAACTTGGTATCTCTGAGGTGCCCTATGGAAGCACTTTTTTCCTCTTTCATCCAAAGAGCTTCTGTATGCCACTGTGCAGCCACAAAGTATACCCCACAGCAAAGAGGCTGTCTTTTTTTCTTCCTTCTTTATTTTTTTTTTAACAAAGTTTATTCTAGAAAAAGCAACTCATTGCAACATAAAACTGTTGGAAAATCTACATACATGTACTCTTCATTGTTTCTAAGAACAGTTTAGAGCTTTAGCCTTTTAAAATTACATAGTTAACAAAGGAATAAAGCCAACCAGAAAATAAGAATCGACAGGATGCAGTAATCCAATCATGAAGGACAGTCAAATGTGCTTATACATACTCAAGAAATCAATCATCTAAGTTATAAATAATAACTAGTTCCTTTGTGTCCTTTTTTTGAAATTACACATATCAGTGATATCATATGGTATTTTTCTTTCTCTTTCTGGCTTACGTCACTTAGAATGACGATCTCCACGTCCATCCATGTTGCTGCAGATGGCATTGTTTTATTCTTTTTTATGGCCAAGTAGTATTCCATTGTATGTATATATACCACAATTTCTTTATCCAGTCATCTGTTGATGGACATTTGGGTTGTTTCCATATGTTGGCTGTTGTAAATAGTGCTGCTATGAACATTGGGATGCATGTATCTTTTCAAATTATATTCTTCTCCGGGTATCTGCCCTGGAGTGGGATTGCTGGATCATATGGTAAGTCTATTTTTAGTTTTTTTAAGGAATCTCCATACTGTTTTCCATAGTGGCTGCACCAATTTACATTCCCACCAGTAGTGTAGGAGGGTTCCTTTTTCTTCACACCTTCTCCAGCATGTATAGTTTGTAGACTTTTTAATGATGGCCATTCTGGCTGGTGTGAAGTGGTATCTCATTGTAGTTTTGATTTGCATTTCTCTAACAATTAGTGATGTTGAGCATCTTTTCTTGTGCTTGTTGGCCATCTGTCTGTCTGTCTTTGGAGAGATGTCAGTTTAGGTCTTCTGCCCATTTTCTGATTAAGTTGCTTGTTTTTTGATATTAAAGTGTGTGAGCTGTTTATGTATTTTGGAAATTAGTCCTTTGTCAGTCACATCATTTGCAAATATTTTCTCCCATTCTGTAGGTTGTCTTTTCATTTTGTTGATGGTATCTTTAGCTGTGCAAAAGCTTTTAAGTTTAATTAGATCCCATTGGTTTACTTTTGCTTTTATTTCCATTATTCCAACAGCTGGTTCAAAAAATATATTGCTGTGATTTATGTCAAAGAGTGTTCTGTCTATGTTTTCCTCTAGGAATTTTATAGTATCTCGTCTTACATTTAAGACTTTAATCCATTTTTAGTTTACTTTTGTATACAGTGTTAGGGAATGTTCTAATTTCAGTCTTTTACAGGTAGCTGTCCAGTTTTCCCAGCACCACTTATTGAAGAGACTGTCTTTTGTCCATTGTGTATTCTTGCTGCCTTTGTCGTAGATTAATTGACCTTAAGTGCGTGGGTTTATTTCTGGACTTTCTATCCTGCTCCATTGATCTATGTGTCTGTTTTTGTGCCAATACCATACTGTTTTGATTACTGTAGCTTTGTAATATAGTCTGAATTCAGGGAGCATGATTCCCCCAGCTCCGTCCTCCTTTTTCAAGATTGCTTAGGCTATTCAGGTTCTTCTGTATTTCCATACAAATTTTATCATTTTTTGTACCAGGTCTATGAAAAATGTCATTGATAATTTGATAGGGATTGCATTGAATATGTATATCACCTTGGGTAGTATGGCCATTTTAACAATATTGATTCTTCCAATCCAAGAACACAGTATATCTTTCCATTTGTTTATGTTGTCTTCAGTTTCCTCCATTCAGTGTCTTACAGTTTTTGGCATACAGGTCTTTTGCCTCCTTGGGTAGGTTTATTCCTAGGTATTTTATTCTTTCCGGTGTGTTGGTAAATGGGGATTGTGTCCTTAATTTCTTTTTCTGTTATTTTATTAGAGTATAGAAATGCAACTGATTTCTGTATATTAATTGTGTATTCTGCAACTTTACCAAATTCATTGAGTTCTAGTAGTTTTTTGGTCACTTCTTTAGGGTTTTCTTTGTACAGTATCATGTCACCTGCAAACAGTGGCAGTTTTATTTCTTTGTTTCCAATTTGGATTCCTTTTATTTCTTCTCTGATGGCTATGGCTAGGACTTCCAAAACTATGTTGAATAAAAGTGGTGAGAGTGGTCATCCTTGTCTTTTTCCTGATCTTAGAGGAATGCTTTCAGCTTAAGAATGATGTTAGCTTTGGGTTTGTCATATATGGCCTTTATTACGATGGGGTATGTTTTGTCTATGCCAACTTTCTGGAAAGTTTTTATCATATATAGATGTTGAATTTTATCAAAAGCTTTTTCTGCATCTGTTGAGTTGATCACATGGTTTTTATTCTTCAGTTTGTTAATGTGGTGTATCACATTGATTGGCGGATAGTGAAGAACCCCTGCATCCCTGGGATAAATCCCACGGGATCATGGTGTGTGATCCTTTTAATGCATTGTTGGAGTAGATTTGCTAGTATTTTGTTGAGGATTAAGGTTTTTTTGAAGTATAGTTGATTTACAATGTTGTGTTAATTTCTGGTGTAAAACAAGCTGATTTGGTTATACATGTATTATTTTTCATATTCTTTTCATTATAGGTTATTACAAGGTATTGACTATAGTTCCCTGGGCTATATAGTAGGATCTTATCGTTTGTCTGTTTTGTATGTAGTAGTGTGTATCTGCTAATCCCAAACTCCTACTTTATCCCTCCCCTGCTTTTCCCTTTGGTAACCATAGGTTTGTTTTCTATGTCTGTGAGCCTGTTTGTTTCATAAATATTTTCATTTGTGTCATTTTTTTTTAGATTCCACATATATGATATTTGTCTTTTTTGTCTGGCTTACTTCAGTTAGTTTGATAATCTCCAGGTACATCCATGTTGTTGCAAATGGCATTATTTCATTCTTCTCATGGCTGAGTAGTATTCCATCATATATATAGACCAGAACTTCCTTATCCAGATATCTGTCAATGGACATTTAGATTGTCTCTATGTCTTGGCTATTATAAATGCTGCTATAGACATTGGGGTGCGTGTATCTTTTCCAGTTAGTTTTCTCCAGATATATACCCAGGAGCGGGATTGCTGGATCACATGCTAGTTCTAGTTCTAGTTTTAAGGAACCTCCATACTGTTTTCCACAGTGGCTGCATCAAATTACATTCCCACCAGCAGTGTAGGAGGGCTCCCTTTTCTCCACACCCGTTCCAGCATTTATCATTTGTGGACTTTTTAATGATGGCCATTTGTACTGGTGTGAGGTGATATTTCATTATGGGTTTGATTTGCACTTCTCTGATAATTAGCAATGTTGAGCATCTTTTCATGTGCCTGTTGGCCATCTGGATGTCTTCACTGGAGAAATGTCTGTTCAGGTCTTCTGCCCGTTTTGTGTTTGGGTTGTTTGTGGGGTTTTTGTTACTGAGTTGTAGGAGCTGTTCGTGTAGTCTGGAAATTAAGCATTTGTTAGTCACATCGTTTGCGGATATTTTCTTTCTTCAACTTCTTAAAATGGCACCCAAGCTGCATTCCAATCTGAGACCGCTATTGCAGGTGAGAAAGTGGCACCGTCTAGGAGTGACCCCTCTGCCCCAGCAGGGCAGGCGGACGTTGCGTTTCTGCCCGGGGCAACGAGCCGCTGCCTCCTCTGGTACTAGAGGCCATGGCCGGGGTCATGAGAGAGAAGATTGTGAGCTTGGCTCCTGTTAGAGAAACCAACGCAGTTCTGCTGGTGACTTAGAACTGGGGACAGCACAGAGGTTCAGAGTCCTCTGGGGAACCTCTGAATTTGTCTGTTTCTCAGCATTGTTTGAGGGGAAAAGCTTAGGTTGTAGGCCAGAGCTGGAGGAGGAAGGTCAGCATACTCATCGGCGGGACTGAAATGTAATGAAGCCTGTGAATTGCCGGGACTACTGCTGTGAGCTCCAGGAGCAGACAGATAACTAAAGCATGGGCCTCACCGGCAGGAATAGAAAACACATACACGGGGTTTTTGAGAAGGCAGGTGCAAAATACTATGGGAATATGGCGCCGGAGAAGCTGCTTGTCAGTATCGGGAACAGGAGGCCCGTGGAGCGGAGGTGCATCCGAGTGGGAGCCTGCGCAGGAGGTCGGGTTTTGCAGGAGACATGGGAGGAAGGGAGCCAGCCAGGTTCGGGAGAGAGTGGAAGTGAGGGCAGGAGCAGGGAGGAGCAGCTGAAGCCAGGGACCAGTGAGTGTGCTGGCACACGTAGGGTGTTTCACAGGCAAAAGTGATGGTGATAGAAGAAGTCAGTCTGGAAAGGGAAAGGCAGATGGGCAGAGCCTGGGCTGCCGTGGGTTGGAACTGCACCGGAGCAGGGGCAGTGCCCAGCAAATCCAGGCCTTCTCTTCAGGAAGTGACTGGTGCTGGCCTAGGGTGAGCACTTGCAGGTGGTGAGACTGATGTCACGGAGAGAGTGGACGCTGTAACTTCCACCATCCAGGGTGATGGTGATAAGGACCTTGATTGCAGCAGCAGCAGGAGGAGGGGATGGGCTCTGCAAGCTGGTGGCTGAGAGGACATAGTGTAGGACGAGCATGATTAAAGGGACAGGAACGATAACCTCAGGTGTGAAGCCAGCGCTGTTGGATGTCCATGTGCTGATGGCAGGGACCCCATTAGACACGGGAGGTAAGGCTAGGGGGGAGATCGGGACTAGAGAAGAGGTGTGGGAACGATCAGGAAGAGGAGGTAGCTGAAACCCCGAGGAGGGGGGTCAGCCTGGAGGGAGCAGGGTGACGGCAGGGTGGCTAGAGCAGCCGGGGAGGGTGGTGGTCATGTTCTGTTCTGGCCAGGAGAGACTTGGGCGTCCTTCTGGGAATAAGGGGTGGAGAGTGACCAGAGTTCTTTGTCAGTAAATGGGGACTGACAGTAGCTTCAGCACTGTAAGGGTGGAGGGGGCTTGGAACCGCATGCAGAGTAGAAATGCAGGGCTTGCCTTGGAAAGGATGGAGGCGGGAGGAGATGGGTGAGCAGGAGGAGGAGACGTGACCGGAGAGGGGGACAGTGGACAACGTCGTGGCTCAGATGACCTGAATTCATCTTGGTGAGGTGGGGGGCGGGTGTGGTCTGGGGGCTCAAAGGCCGTGAAGGTGGAGCAGCCACTCAGAGCAGGTCATCTCAGGTGGGCATCTCAGTGTCTCCCTGAGGCTTGGCGAGGCCCCTCCCGGCCGGTCCCACATTTGTTTGAAAAATCTGATGCTGGAAGCTACTCCTGATTATTTATGACTATGTTTGATGTCCCACTAGGGGTAGATCAGAAACAAATTGGAGAACTGAAGGAAGAAGAAAAACTTTGGGAACAGCAAGCGAAAGAACGAAGGCAGGAAGAAGAGAGGACGCAGAGCGAGCGACAGGAGGCTTTGGAAAGGGAGCGGCGGGAGCTGGAGAGACTGGATCAGGAAAGGGTAATGCCGAGCCCAGTGAGTTCTCTGTCCTAGCTTCTCCTGCCGCACCTGCAGCAGGTGCCTTGCTCTCCGGGAAGTGAGTCCTTTGTGGGTCCCGAAGTCCTGGGAGTGGCGGGGAGCTGACAAGCCTTGGCTGAGGAGCCCTGAGCTTGGCTGTGGGTCACGCGGACCTCGTGTTTCCTGGCTCGGGTAGCTTGGCAAGCCCGTTTGCGTGCATACTCATTTGGTCTTGAAAATGAGCTGGGAACAAGGAGGACCTCTCACTGTAAATGAGGTTGGAAGAAGAGACCCCATCTCTATCCCCTAACCCCTGCCCAAGACCAGCTAGCTGGGACTAGAGGAACCCAGGGCACATGGCTCCCAGGGTCGCCTGCCCTCCTCTGTCCTCTGGTGCTCTGTCGGCCGTCTGCGTCCTGAGTCGGGTCCAGACGGATTACTCTGGCCACATCACAAGCCGACTGGGTCCTATGTATATTAATCTTCCATCCGGATGGTCCTTGGACTTCTGGTTAACTGGGTCTAAAGCACAGGACACTTGATGCAAATTAATCCCTCCCTTCATTGAGATGACATGTTTGTGCCCCTTTGATGGCAGCAATGACGTCAATTTTTTAAAAAGTAATGAGTTGTACATTTAGGTTGTACTTAAAGGATCAGGAATTAAATTACTGTTCATTTTAGACATTTAAAAGATGGAATTGTGTATTTCTTATTTTGGTACCCATCTATTTCAGAGGCTAACTGAAGAATCATTGAAGATGGAAATGGAAAAAGAAATTGAAATGAGTATTCAAGAAATGAAAGAGAAATCTAAGTCTGGTGGTGGTGGAAGTCCTTTAGAGAAGTACATGAAAATCCTCCAGCAGGATCAAGGCCAGGACGCGGCAGATAAGGTGCCAGTGCCGTGGGCCGGCGTCTGGGGTGGGGCTGCCAAGGGCTTCTGTGCTTTATTTGACAACCTTGGAGTAAGAATATGCCTTCTCCATTGCAGACAAAAAGGTAAAAACCATAGCAACTCCAAAGGTCAGAGGGAGCTTCAAGCTTTTTAAATATCTTACACTCCTGACAAAATGTCCTCACTTTTGCTTCGGTAAAAAATTGAAGAGATTTTGTCAAAGTTGATAAAAGTTGGAGTGTCTCTTATTTTAAGAACAAGAAATAAGTATAATGAAAGCCCTGTGAATGAATAACAAATTCATTAGTACTATTTGAGACACTAATATTTTATATAAGTCTGCAGTACCATAGGTATTGAGAATACATTCCAGGTAGTGAATTTTGATGTTTTTCCTAAACATCATATTTAAAAGTCACTGCTTTTTTAGACTTTTAAATTACATGTGTATTTCAAAAATAGAATTAATACGTATCTAATTACAGAATTCTTCTTTTCCCCGCTTTGTGTCAGAGTTCAAAAAAGCTGGTCAGAGAGGACTCCCAAGTGGAAACGCTGCCATCTAGTGACAAAGATGAAAGGTACAGTGTCCCCAGCATTGTGTTCTTACACAAACCATGATCATACCGCTGCTTTTCCTAGCCGGGGAGACGTTCGGATACTTGAGTCTGCCTGTAAGAAACAGAATCAGTCAAAATGACTACCTTCCAAAAAAAAAATCTGCATTTTTTTAGCTTGTGAAATTGCTACCCATAAAAAGAGGAAGCAAGGCCAGAAACCCCACAGGGAAGGAAAAACGTAAAGATCCCTGAATAAGTTTGACAAGCAGTTAACAAATGTTTAAATTTTGTCTTTCTTTCATGTAGTTTCACAGGTTTTTCTCAGGAGGAACCAGATGACTTCTGGTAATCACGTTTGCTGCCCAGCTTCGTAGACAGATAAAGTAACTAAAGACCTGTGAGTTCTCTGTAATAAGACAAAATTGTCAATAAAAATTCACTTGCAATCCAGTGTGATTTTTTTTTCCATAACTGTAGTTGGTGCTATAGTGTGTAAGTGAAAAATAATCTAGTCACGTGACACCTTTACAGAGTTCTCATTCTTAGGCCTTCCATTACGCTAGAAAGAGCTGCTATTTTTTTTTTTCCCCATTTTTGTCTTAGGTTATATTTACTTGAAAACTGATTTTATGGGTCAAGCTCTAGGCCTGCAGTTTTGGAAGTTTCAGCAGTGTTCCTTCCTCTGCAGGGTTGGGCGACCACTGGTCAAACAAGAGGCCGTCTTCCCCAGCACTCTCCTGATAGTCCCTGAAAATCAAGACATAGGTTTTTCTATCTTAGGTTCTAGAAATAGTATGATGCCACCTCTGGTCTTTACTTTTGACATCTTTTTCTGGATTTTCCTTCCCCACATCTCCAAATCATAAATAGCAGAAGACCTCGACCCCTTTCCATCAGCACCAGGCTACAGAGCTGACATCCCCTCTCTCAGGCTCCAACTGCAAACAGTTATTACGTGTCAGTCAGGGTCCGATACATGGAAATAGCATTCGTATTAAATAAGAAAATTAGAGAATGTCCGAAATCTCTATAGCATCAGCGGAACCAAAGCATATTTAATGCATGTGCCCCTCCCGTTTCCCCTGGGCATTAGCACAAAACAATGCAGTCCGTGTCCCGGGAACATAGAGTGCAGAGCCTGGGACCTCAGTTATGACTCATTATAGTAATTAGAAAAGACAGCTTCCCCAATCCTGCTCCCCAAGGTGACAGACTGCGGACATCCTTCTGTGCCAGACCATGTTCGGGAGAGAGATGGGGACCGGGAATGGGTTGAGGAAGGGCTGCTCTATTCACATCTGCCTCCAGAAGCAAGCCTCCCTGAAAGCGAGGCCAGGCCATCGGGATGGTTTCAAGCTTACCTGACAAGAGGCACAAACCCCGCCACCCCCTTTTCCGCCCCCCAGTGGAAAGCTTTAAACAGGCTATTGTCAGAGCCCTGGGTACCTTTTCTCTCTTGGCTTTGTTCAGTATTTTCCTCGGCGGCAGTTTCCATGGCTGGCTTCATACCATGCACCAAAAATGCCTTTGCCCGCTCCCCCAGCACACACTTCTCCCCCTCCTCTGCCTTTTCTTTTGGACTCCCCTCCGGCTCTTATTTACGCCCGCGTGACTGAGAGCTGCTGTTCTTCACTACAGAAGATTACAGTCCCTTCCAAGATGCGAAAGTCTCGGCGGCGTCGATCTCCCTCTGCCTACTGGTCCAGAGAGACAGCTGCCAAGGAGCCGGCAGCCGTACGTCACCGAGGATCCCGGTTATAAAACAGGCTCCCCGCGCGCGCCCCGGGGCCCCGCGCCCCCACCGGGCTGCGCTCTCGCTCTCCTGCGCGCGCCTCGGCGCGCTCCTCTCTCCCCGCCAACTGCGCGCGGTGAATGCTAATTAATTCTCCCAGGAAAGAACAGATCTGTGACATCAGAGCAGGGGCCGCGCGGGAGAGAGGAGAGAGCCCCCTCCCACCACGTGACCCAGCCGGTCGGCCCCGGCGCCTGTTCCTCTCGGCAGAGCGCAGGTCTTCGCCTAAGCTGCTCGCTCTTTCCCACGGGGCCCCCTTACCGGGCATCAGTTTGTTTTCCTTCATTTTCCCCCCAGCCCTGGCAGGATCTAGCCAAAGGACTTCCCGTGGTCTCCATTTGCTTTTTCTTTTTTCGCTATGTCCAGAGAAAGACAAGCATCACATGATAACACTGATACGTGGAATCTTAAAAAAAGGCTACAAGCGAACTTATTTACAAAACAGAAGTAGACTCACAGACATAGAAAACAAATTTAGGGTTACCAAGGGGTAAAGAGGGGCGAGGGATAAATTAGGAGTTTGCAATGAACAGATACATATATCACATAGAAAAACAACAAGGACCTACTGTACAGCACAGGGAACTATATTCAATATCTTGCAATAGCCTATAATGGAAGAGAATCTGAGGAAGAATAGATATTTATATAACTGAATCACTATGCTGTACACGAGAAACTAACACAACATTGTGAATCAACTACACTTTAATAACAATGCGTGTCTTTCGCACAACCTCTAGTGAGCCAGGTAGATTGACTTGAAAATATATATATATCAAAAAGGTGAGAAAAAGTACTTAAGGGGGAATAGAGCCCAAATACAGATTTAACAATAGCAGTGTAGCAATTCAGTAACAGAACCCATTTCTTGATCTACAGCTAAGTTATATAATGGCAAGGGAAACTTTAGCTCAAGCCCAATTCATAAAAAAGGACCCATCCTTATTTAAAAATAAGCATAATATGCTACAAGTATAATCTGGCTGACGTTTTGGTGGCTCCTTAGAATGAAAAATCAAAATCGAGTGGCTTTTTCTTGTCGGATGTGGTTACTTTAATATGGAGCTTTATTACTTACAACTCCTCACTCAAAGTCAAAAGGCGGTTTTCGAGAGCATTCTGAATGTTCAGCAGAAAGGCTACTGTACCAATAATGATTTTGATTGTCAGTTTCACAAGTCTTCTTGCTTACCCAGATACTACTGGACCAATGTCAACCTATCTAAGCACAGAATCCTTTATCATGGTCATAAGCCTTGTGTTTCCAAGCATCACTAATTTCTGCACCATTTTTTTAAGCATTTGTTGGACCCATTTACCTGCATTGTCCCTATTTAAAAGATTTATCAAAATTCAGTGGATCCCTCAGGGTTCATCCACGTATGCTAAGTGAAAAACAGTCAGACTGAGAAAGACAAATAGCATACAATTTTACTTATATGTGGAATCTAAATAACAAACGAAACAAAATAAACAAAACCCAGACTGAATGATACAGAGAACAGAATGGTGGTTGCCAGAGGGAAGGGGAATTGAGGGGGTGAAATGGGTGAAGGGGATAAAGAAGTACAGCCTTCCAGTTACAGATATGTTAGTCATGAGGATATCATGTACAGCATGTGAAATACAATAATATTGCATTTGCTTTGTAAGGTGACAGATGTTAACTAGCCTTATTGTGATGACCATTTTGCTGTGTATACAGATGTTGGATCACTATGTGGTATACTTGAAACTAATAGAGTATTATATGTCAATTATACCACAATTAAAAAAATTATAGACAAATGCAGGGATGGCCATTGGTAAGCACAGGGTGAAGGGCTCCCTGAGACAGAGAACACAGTCTGCTAGTTGTTTGGGTTGAACACCCATCTTAGAAGAACATATAAAGATAAGTTGGAGGCCACCCCCTCCAGAAAAAACAAATGTCTCGGTTTTGGTGCTCAACATTTTTTTTAAAAAGTATAAGATCCTGAATCAAAAGCCTCTAACAACCTGATCTTTTAATGCATTAGTTTTGGATAATTCAATACCCCTGGTCCTGTTAAACCAGAAAAGACTGTGAAAACCAGTTTAGCCTGTTTCAAAATTTTCTTTTATTTTTACATCTCATTTTTCACTTTGCCCATCGGCCTAGGAGACCACGCCCACCATCAACCATCCCCTTCAATTATGGCCACAGTCGATCTCATTGTCTCATGGCAAGGAGACTGAGAAGAATGGCAGCCTAAAATTTCAGACTTGCAGAAACAGATTCATTTGTGATGCAGCTGACCTGCACAGGAGAACCTGATGATGTGACCAAACAGGATGGTCTTAAAACATTTGTGCAAAGACGGCTTAGGTGCATTCAGATAGGAAGGTGGCAACTGTTTTGTGACAGGCGTGTCCTCCCTCAGCAGTGCTTCAAGAGAGAAATGGTACCAAAACAAAAGTCAATTCAGCGCAAAAGGGGACATTTGTGATTAGCTTTGTTAATACTGATTTTCATTGAGAAAGTATAATCATTCAGTCAAAAGCAAAATTATCCAATTATAGAACTGGCAGAATAGAATAATTTAGGGGAGCTATTACTTAAGAATAGTATTTTTATTGAACTATTGTTAATTTACAATTTGTGTTATATATATATATTCTTTTTCATATTCTTTTCATTAGAGGTTATTACACAGTAACAAATACAGTTCCTTGACAGTACTTGAATTTATAAAGCCTTACTAAATTAAAAAAGACAAGAATAGTACTTTTAAGTGTTAGTAGAAATGAGAAGGCAGAATATGAAAGACATTCTAAATTTAAGGCCAACTCTCGTTTTGTATCACAGTCACAAAATCAAAATTATTGGACAAAATCGTCACAAATTCTCCAACTGACAGTTTGATCTCCTTTTCACCTTGAAAAACTACAGACAATTCATCGCTTTTGCCTGATTCGCAACTTGATCATTTTCTTTTCCTTGGACTGACCGTTAGTGTGACAATTCTACAAGTTACCATTGTATCACTTTAGAAGCAGCCTCAAAACCTCATTGGTGTGTATGAGAAATGACTTGAATCAGAAGAAAACATGATAGAGAAATGGTTCGCAGACAGACAGGAAACAGAACATAACATTTACAACATTTCTGAGATATGTGTACATTTTTGGCCAGAAAATAACATGAGTATGTAGATTGAAGAGGGTGGGAAATGTCTCCCAGAGCTGGAAATTATTCTTTGCATCTCACAACACTGCCCCCCGCCCACTTCAGACATCGATCTCAAATCCAGGTTGTCCCCTGTGCTTCAGACCAGCTATACATGGAGCTTCCAATGACCCCCTCCTTGGGTATGATTAACTTGCTAGTGTCTCACAGAACTCATTGAAATATTTTACTGACTAGATTACTGGGTTTATTATAAAAAGAATATTAAAGGCCAGGAGAAACCTAAAATATGATTCTACAAATCAAAGGCCCAAGGAAGAGATGCAGAGGGCAAGGTCTGGGGAAGGACACAGAGCTCCCAGCTCATTTCCACATGTTCACCAGCCAGTAGCTTTCCAAACGCGGTCCTTGTGGGTTTTTTATGGAGGCTTCATTACGTAGGCATGACTGATTAAATGACTGGTCATTGGTAACTGAACTCAGTGTACAGCCCCTCTCCCCTCCCCAGACATGAAGGGTGGAGGACAAAGGAGGAAAGGGAGTCAGGGTGGGAGTGCGAGAACCTCTAATCACGTGGCCGACTACACTGACAACCAGCCCCCATCCTTAGGTTCCAAAAGTCCCTTCATTAACAAAAGACACTTAATCACTACCCATCACAGGAAATTTCCCATGGTTTCAGGAGCTCTGTGCTAGAAATAGGACAAAGGCCAAATATATGTTTCTTATTACAAACTATAACATCACAGTCTCCAAGTACCATAAATTTGCCTTATTTTCCTCATGTGATCCTGTGATCTCAATAGCTGATGGAAGTGTTAACCACAACAAGACCAAGGTGAGAGACTCCTTTGAGGGCCACTATGGACATCCTCCTGGTCGGGTGACTGGATGGTTGGTTCGTTCATTCATTCAACCAAGCTTCTTCACGCACCTGCAGCATACCAGAGGCTGGTCACTATCCTGTTACATGACTCTGATTGTTCAGTCAGTTGGGAACTCACCAAGTTTTCCAATGATCCACCTACATATCCTTATCAGAGTCACATAGCTATCAGTAAAGTTAGCCAAACGTGTATTCCTTTCAACTTTCAGAATTATATTTTAGGTTTCTCCTGGCCTCAGAATGACTCCTTAGTGGGGAGTCATTTATCACTAAGATGTTTCCATAGTCAGTCAAACTACAATTGACCCTTGAACAGCATGGAGGCTCGGGGCACTGAGCACCAGCAGTTGAAAATCTGAATATACCTTTACAGTTGACCCTCTGTAGACATGGTTCCAAATCTTCAAATCCGACCAACCTTGGATCATGTAATAGGTATTCAGAGGAAAGAAAAAATCCATGCATAAGTGGACCCATGCAGTTCAAACCTGTGTTGTTCAAGTGTCAACTGTAATTCCTCTGAAACTGTCACACTCTATGGAAATTTTTTTCCCAAGTCCACCTCCCACTCAGTGCCCAAGGACAGAGTCTCCTCATGGCCATGCAGCTCCAGGTGATAAAGCATCATTCGTTCCCTTTCCATTCACCTCATTTGCCATTCTTGGCATTGACTCTGCTTTCTGGACCATCTCCATCCTCCTGGAGATGCGTGCTCCCTCCCTTTTCCTGAAGCCCCTTCACCTCACTCCTGAGTAAGGAGCTAAGACTACATTTGTGGAAGACATCATGGCGACCACCTCCAATAAAGGCAGGCAACTTGTAGCTGGTGGCTGTCCCCAAGATTCAGCCCTCTCAGCACTGCAACTCACCAGCCCTGGTACGAGTCTTTCTCTTTGCCCATCAAAGGAAATGAACACCCAGAGCAGCAACCCCAGAACCAAACACAACCTCATCTCACATTCTAGTGTGAAAATCCCTCACCTGCTTGAATGGATGAATTGTGAATAAATTGCGTTTTAACAGAAATTAAGTGACTCTTACTTTCACACTACTCCCTAAGACAAAACCAAAGATGTGTTCTAGTAGCAAATACCTGAGCCTTTGGAGAGACTAGAGATACAAATACAGCAGGAATTTTTAAATCTTATATTCAAAGCAGAAAAAGACACTATGAAGTGGTAGTAATATTCAAAATTATCATTCTTCTGTGCTGCGGTCAAGATGTTGCCTAAGTTTAAAACACAGAAACTGCAGCATAGAGCCAGAGATTTAGAATGTGATTGTCCAGAATTGGGTCTTTGCCATCGTTAGACCTTCCCGGAAGCCTTAGCAATTTGGCAAAGCTCTGCTCCCATTACCAGAATGAAATTTCTAATTTTACATCCAACGTGGGTTTGAGTGCCTTTTGACTCCTTACTCTTCTTGCTCAATTATTCGCTTTCCTGTTGCGTTTCCTCAGTACCTCCTCTATATGTGTTATACTTCCCTTTACAGGGAAGGCTAAAGAGCTTCTTCCTTCATAGCACAAAGCTAAGAGCTGAAATGACCAAATTGGATGATGTACTGTTCGAAAACTCTTACAAACTGTAATGCTGCCTAAGTATCCGTCATCATCGTGAGAGTTTCTCCTTAATGGCAGAGGAGGTTCCTAGGCAGGGCAGGGCCATCGATCACAGGGCACGCACGGGAGCCTCCGGGAGCCAGCCTCTTCCCGCTCGAATCGGCTGTATTTAGCGACAGACAGCATCCTCCTTAGGAGACGCCAAAACCGTGACTGTTCAGATGGCAGACGCCATCTGAGAGGTGGTGAGCCTCCTTCTTCTGGCCAAAATGCCACTAAGCCTCATTTTGAAAAGCAGAGCAAGAGCACACACCGGGCAGGCGCAGGCTAAGGCGCCACATGACGGACACAGGCGCAGCACGAGCGGTTTCGGCGTGCGGGGCGCGGGGCGCGGCGGCGCGGGGCGGGGCGGCGCGGGGCGCGGGGCGGCGGCGTTTCTCCTGGTGCTGCAGCCCACAGCTGTCCTCTCCCCCAAAGTCAAGGCCAGCGCTGCTGCTTCTGTCCCATCTCTGAAAGCGGGGCTGCTCAACGTCCGCACGGGTGACAGCCGGGGCTGCATCACGGCGGGATCACTCTGGGGCCGTCCTGTGCACTGCAGGGGGCGGGGCAGCCACCCGGGTCCCTACCCGCGAGACGCCAGTGACTGCACCCTAGTCGTGACCACAAACGTCCCGAGGCGTTGCCAAATGTCTCCTGCGGGGCAAAATCACCCTGCTCGAGGGCCACTGACATCTCTCTCTTCCCTAAATTTCCTCCTGTGGGTCCTGTGGGTCCATGGTCCTCAGGCCTGGCTGCGCACTGGAATCATCTGGGGAGCTCTGAAAATGCGGATGCCTGGGTGCCGCCCTCACACATCCTGGTCTCATAGTCAGCGGCGTGAATTGAGCACAAGAGCTTTAAAATTTTCCCAGGTGATCCCAATGTGCAGTGAACTGGTCACTCCAACTGGCAGTGGGGCACACCAAATCTGTGCTGCAGTGACAGCGACACGATCAGAACTGCTTTATGAAAATTGTATCGACTGCTGTTTGCTGGATGGAGAGGAGATGGGAGAGGCCGGAGTCAGGGTGACTGCACTCCACCAGAGAAGATGTGGAGACACTGCACCCAGTCGAGGCAACAAGGTGATGGGAAACTAGGCATCAAGGTGAGGGAAAGGGGATTCAGGGCTGAGTCCAGGAGTTCAGCGTGGATTCCTAGAAGGACGGCACATGGGGAGATCAGTGACGGAGGAGTTTCCTAGGGTCGCTGTCACAAAGTGCGACAAACTGGGTGGCCTTCCACCAGAGATTATTCTCTCCCAGTCCTGGGGGCTACAAATCCGAAAGCAAGATGTCTGCAGGGCCAAGCCCTCTCCAAAGGCTCGAGGGGAGCACCCATCCTTGCCCCTTCTAGATTCTGGGGGTTGCTGGTGGTCCTTGGCTTATAGGTACAGCTTTCCAACCTCCGCCACCACGTGGCACTTTTCCTGTGTGTTTCCCTTGTCGTGAGGACACCAGGCACAGTGAAACAGGGCACAGTCTAATTGAGTATGGCCCTGTCTTAAGTTGGTTACATCTACAAAGACCCTACTTCCAATGGGGTACATTCACAGGTACCAGGGCTTAGGGCTTTGACATATTTTTCTGGGGGCTACAGTTCAACCTACAATGAGTGAGGTAAGTGAGTGAGAAAGTCTACCAAGTCTGGAAGCCCCGTGGGCAGCATCTGTGCAGCTGCTCAGACTGGTCGAGTTTGGGCATGAAGACTTGGGCATTATCAGCAGAGAGGAAGCAATTACCATCATGGGAAGGGGTGAGATGCCCACAGAGGAGAAAGCCTTGTGGGACCACCCAATTTGGGGGTCTCTAGTGGAAGGACTACTCAGGGGATGCAGAGGATGCAGGAGACCTAGGGCAGCACCCTGTCATGGAGGAGGAGGGACTTCTGAGAAGGAAGAGGTGGTCCACAGTCCAGGCAGCCAGAAGGCCAGGACTCGGCAAAGGTCACTGGAAGGAAAAATTCCACTTTCCTTACCAGCGTCAGTAGAAAGATAGAATGGAAAGCAGACTAGAGAGGAAGCAGGGGGAGCCTACTTTCTAAAGACACGTGACAGTGGCGGGAGGGCACTAGGAAGACGCTGGCAGAGTAAGGGGAGAAACACAGTAAGGAAAAGAATCCTGAAACATTTTATGCTGAAAAGGCGGTGGTGGTTGAAAGAGAGGGATTTCATATGAGGCAAGTGAAGATGGAGAAAAAAATAAATGGATATCCTAGGACAGGCGGAGGGCCAGCTCTTGGGGGGAAATGGAGGTAAAAGGGAACGGTTCCCCAAGATGCAAGGAATTTCATCTTAGAAGAGGTGGCGGGGGCAGGGAGGGAAAAGGGGCTACCTGTCCAGCCCTGAGAAGGGTACACTTGTTACTTGATGTAGTCCGCGGCACAGCCTGAGGAGGGAGGGATCGTTAGCCCCTTTGACAGGTGATGTCACAGAAGATACGACAGTGTTGATCGCAGTAAGGAAGGCAGCTTGCCCTGAGCGCGGACTGCCTGGGGTCAGGAGTGGGGCTGAGTCTTCAGGAGGTCAGAGCCCAGAGGCAGAGCCAGGGAGATAACTCCCTCCCTGCGTGTCTCATCACCCTGCGGAGAAGTGGACCCCAGTATGATGGAGCCCCACGGAAAGCCAAAACCCAAACAGGGACCAGGTGATGGGTTTTGAAACTGGCTTTGATTAAAAAGGGGAAAGTTTCTATTTCTTCCTGTGTACACAAGGCATGCACCAGTCCCTACTGCATTAGCCAGAAACCCCAGGGCCCAGGGTATGCTCTTACTCAGAGGGAGCTGGTGGTTCAACCTCAAAGCTGGGTGGAACTGGGGTGCTCTCTGGGGGATTTTTCTCACATCATCTGCCAAAACCCCAGCCCACGCCGTCCCCACCCAACTCCTCTTCTTCTCCTGGAAGGCAGAGCCCAAAGCCCACCTCCTTGGTTAAATCCACGCAGTCTCCTCTTCCTCCTGTCCTCCCCTCGGGCGCTGTTATAAACGCTGCCTCTCTGAATCACAGCTACTTCCGCTGGAGAGACACTTTCCTGCCTCCCACACAGGTGGGAGACCAAGACTTGTACCAACTAGGACCAAACTGGCCCTCAATGTTATACCCCTAAGGAAGGCAAGGCTCTCCATCTTTGGCCTCTTTGAGGCAGGAAGCCAGACATTTTCAAATTTAAAGTTAAATCACAAGGCATATGCCCTCTGGAAATTTTTAGTGGAAGTTGGAAAATGACGGGATGAGCCCATCAGGGTAGGAATAAAGATGGTGCGGGCCCTTTAAATTCTGAGAAGTCAAAGGGCATTACATGAGGCCTTCTTCATGCCTAGCAGCTTCTCCGGCTGGTTCCTTGTCCTCACCTCACTGTCCTCACTTCCTCACTGTGCAGGAGTCACTGTCACCTTTCCCTGAAGTGGGGTCAATGTGTGGATTAAAGGGTTTCTAGCTGTTGGGCTGCTGGGTAAAGGTTCTGTATCAGGCAGGCACACAGACTCTCACCTCCCTCTTGGGGAATCGACCCGCCCCCCAGGCCCACCCCCGACAGTGCTGACTTTGTGTAGATCTGAGCAGCAGAAGGCATCAACAGCCCCAGAGGCCGGTGATACCCTCCCACTCTGTACACGAGCCTCTGCTATTATCCCCAGGTCATCACACAAAGACTGTAAGCACCATCTACCAGGGACACTTGGCCGGGTCCCTTCAAGAGCCGTTTCCACCTGCTGCAGGCCAAAGAGGGCTGGTTGTGGAGACCAGGGAACAGGCTCAGTGCGCACCCAATGGCCCAGCACACCCACACGAGACGTGAGGCTAGCGCAGGAGGGGTGGACAGAGGTCAGCACTCGGGGACTGAGGGTCCCTCTGTACCAGCGTTGCTGCAGGAACTTTAACCCATGCTTTTTCAGTTTTGCCTTCACGACGGCATTGAGAGGCCCGCATAACCACCCACTTCGCATAGACGAAGGATCCAACACCAAAGGGAGCCAAAGGGACTTGCCAAGGTCACGCAGGCGGTCAGAGGCCGAGCTGAGTCCTGAGTCAGCCACTGGATGTCAAAGCTGGGAACTCGTGAGTCAGGAAGCCACGACGGAGGCCAGGAGGTCAGGTGCACCAACTCAGAGAATCCGGGTCACCACCAAAGCCTTGCTCAGAAAGGCAAGAAACAGGGGGCCGCGAACATCCGCGGAGTCAGGCTCCCTCGCCTGCTGGCTTCCAGGCCAGCTCCACCATTTACCACCTTATTATACCACACGACCTTTCTGAGCCTCAGCTTTGCCATCTCTTAAACGGGCTCTTAGAGATGGCCCTTCGTCAGGTTACTCAGGGCAGTGAAGGACTGCACGTAGAGTCTCAGCACAGTGCGTCCTCCGCGCTGCTTACGAAGGGCTGTCACTGCTGTCCTGTGTTCTCCATGCTCCCACCAGCATCACAGGTCTGAGGAACAGGCGGTGCGAGGAAGGAACAGCTGCTGATTCTCTGTCGTTCCAGATCCATCCCTGTCCCTGACGGGCTCACTTCCGTGCCCTTGCCCGGCCTGACTGGATGTCTAAGGGCACGCCCTACCCAACACCTGCCCCCGACCTCCCTGCCAAGGTACAGCTTGGATGCAATGCCTGCGAGTAATCTGCAAGTAAATCAATGGAACTGAGATGAACAAGGGAACGCGATTAAAAAAGAGGTGCCTCCAAGGGCACTCTTCAGCAAATTGTCCAGATTGGTTTCTGGAACCTGGAGGGTGGTGCTGACACCTGGGTACTCAAGATCAAATTAGATTTGCCTCTGATATATACATTTTTTTTACTCACAGAGAGTCCTGCTCTCAGAAGGGCCTCAAGCTTGGTTTCACATTCTTCTGTCAATGTCTGGAAATTCTCTGTAATTTGATCTTTGAACTTGGGTTCTGCAAGTGAAATCCAATGGGACAACGGAACATGTGTATGAGCAGGGGACCTAGGCGTTCCTTGCCCCCTCCCTGCGTACAGCATTCACAGCACCCCATGCACAGGATGCTGGTGGTCCACGAGGCACGGGAAGTTCACTGAGATTCACTGTCAGTACAGGGGAAGGAAGTTATGTCTACCGTTGAGTGCACACTGGCTCTGTCTTGCCGGTCATGATGACGTGGGCAACTCACCTCTCAGCCTGTTTCCTCACCTTTCTCTCCACGTGACCTTCCTGAAACTACCTACTCAGATGAAGGACGATGGGCATCCCAAACAAGCAGTCTCACACCAAGTGATTCTGATAAACACATCAAAGTCTGAAAACCACTGATTTGTGGAAGAGTATGATTCTCCAACATGCAGCTTGACAGAATATTTGAGACTTACCAGTACGGAGCTTGACAAGAGAATATGTGAAATTTACTTTCTGATGTTAGAATGCCTGTTCTTGCTACTTCAGGGAAACACCTAGGATTGGCAGATCTGTAACTCAAATGCCCTCAGATTAAAGTCTACAGAAAACCAGTGCCTTGTTGGATCAGCTGCTGGGTGGTCCAGGGTTGCTATAAAACATGAACTGCACAAAAATGTGAGCTATTTCATTTAGTCTACTGCTGGTGAGAATCTACACTACAAAAGACCAAGCCCCACATATTTTAAAATATATTCACATTTATGCAAATACATATTTTATTAAATTGCCTCTTCTGTTTATTTTCTGGGATAGAAATTAGGAGAAGTAGGATGAAGTCACTTAAGTGACTCCACTACTTTACTCCACTAAAATAATCAGGGGGCTTTGAAAGTTGGAAACCATTGGGACAGCTCAAAAAACCCTCCCTGCCAAATCATACAGAAAATATCCTAGAGGGTAGAAAGGCAACCAATGCAGAGTAAATCTTACCAATCACACTGAAATGGATCAGTAATATTTTACATCATTAAATCAAACATGATGACTTTTTATTGGGGAATCTACAGATTCATCTCAGAGGAAAAGGTAAAATCTGAGGAACAACCTCTGTATAGACTCCGAACCCAGGAACGAGCATGGCAGACGAGGACAACCACCTGCTGGGTATGCACCAACATCTCTGGGACTTGAGCTGTGTTCATCATGGCTAAATTTGAAATTTTAAGGGGTGATTGCACGCCTGCTATAGAAAATCACTGTGCAGAAAGAGAGATGGTAGGAATTGAGACAAAAAAAAACTGTCCTAAATTTCTAAGGCAGACAGAACAGAATTCTCTCTGATCACTGAAAAAACTCCAGAAGAGTTTTTGCAATGGATGACTCAGGAACACTTGTAACAGAAAACTTTTGTGAAGCCATGATAGGTTTCTGGAGGAACGCATGATATGAAATTAATCTAGCTTTTAAAATTTACATATTTAATTTGTGGTTTTAACGTGCTTAAAAAACAGTAAATTTGAAAGGGGAAAAAAAAAAGGCTTTCTCCAAATTCTGCTTCTGCATCTTCAACTTTATTCATTCAGCCAATCAGAATCTTTGTGACAGTGCCATTTGGAGTCACAGAGCAGATTCCCAGAGCTTGTTAGCTTTGCTCCCTTCTGAGCCAAGCCATGGCACTTCTGACAAATCTGGGGATGATGCTGAGATTTGCTCAGCAGACAAGGACCCACTGACAGAATTTGCATCTTTAGCTGGGTCAGGTGGTTAAGAGTTTCTTCTCAATTGTGGATTTGTTATTTTACATCAGTGATATACTTTATTGTGAAAAGCCATCTTTTTTTTTTTTTTAAGTTACAAAAACTAGGTCAGGTGACTGTTGTCTTCTACACTGAACCCACAAGTCATTTGATAAAACCCTTCCTGCATTTTGGGAGATGAGACAGTGAAATGCTGGCAACCAGCGAGTATACTTGATAATAAGCCTGCATTTTGCACTTGCAATCAACAAAATTTAAGGTCACTTAATCATATACTCAAGCAGAAACAGAATGGGATACTGTGCTTTCAAAGTAGTTACTAAATAATGGGTGTCAATTCAGAGCAGAAGATTTCTAGTGTTGTGCCTTTGGGCTTTGTCCTTGGTCTGGACCGTGCAGATAGATGGCAATGTCGCCTAGGGTCCTAAGAGAGCCAGGCATTTCATGTTACCAACGAGGCACTTAAGATGAAGCCACCAGAGTCAAGCAACCTAGAATTTCTTCACAGAAACTACCATGAGAAGAATTTGGTTCCATTCTTCCCTGATTTTCTGGCCTGGCTTAAAATCAGCGTTACACACACAACAAATTCTAAAGCAGGAGGAAATTTTTTCAAGCCATCTGGCCTTGCTCTCCTTTTCTGGTATGTAAACAGAAAAGACAGGACTAAAGATTCAGGTATGTTGACTCACAGCCAATCAAGCTCTTGTTTTCATGTGATTCAGAGTTATCAAAGTAAATGTTCTGTTAGGATGAGGTTGAAATACCAGATATGAAATGAACACACATGACACAGACAATTCTTCCTAGAGTATACATTATAACTTTCCAAAAACATGTGTGTGTATCTTAACAAAATATCTTTTAAATATCCAGAGTGAAACGGACACAACAGCATAAATCTTTGGTAATCAATGCTTCTTAATGTCAATTTATCTTTTTAATGAAAAGCCACTGATAAACCATGCCAGTGGGTTGAGTACCTAATGCATGCCATGGGCTTTGCACAGGAGCTAGGAACACTCAATAAAAAGTAGCTGCTATGATTAATAGGCAAGACCGGAGTGGGGCTTGAAATGCTCCTTCACGAAGGCAATAAAGCTCCAGGATGGAGCTTGTCAACCAGTCCCGGCCAAAGCGTAATGGATGGATAATGGTCACCTGCTCCACCCACTCTCAGGGGGCAAACCTAGGATTATGGGCAATTCCCAGCCCCCAGGCTGAGATCCCACACAGGAAAGCAGATCAAAGTGCAAGGGAGTGGTAGCAGTATATAAGAATAGAGGCATACATTTATAAAAAGAAAAAAAGGCAATCAGTGCACATCTCCATGCTTTATCATTCCTAACAAATTGGAACTTCTCACTAATAACCATAGCACACGAGTGTGATCTGTTCCCCAGCTGAGAAAGGATGCTTCAAGGGAATATGAAATGACTCTAAAGCACTGAAAATGATAAAGCATTAAGAGATTCCAAGCTTTTGTTGTTGTTAAACTGCCAAAGGAGAGATGCTCACTACTGTTTGCAATCGGAGAAAAATAAGCACATTCTTGATTTGGGTTAATTCTTCACATCCCAAACACAGTATGAATTTGCAGTGGGTTTTTTTGTTCTTTTTTTTTTTTTTTAGGTGTTGGCATATCAAGGATAAACTGAACATGGTGATGTAAAACTCAAATTTATTTAGAACATTTAAACATTTTCAATTGGCCATCCTGATAATGAGCTTGCTTCAAATGTCAAAAATCATGTTTTGAGGGATGTGCTGTGTAACCTTTCCTGCTGCTCTGTCAGTTTCACAGGTAAACTGACAGGTAATTTGTTATGTTCACGTCAGTTTATCAATCAATATGCTAATTATCCAGTATATTTACTCCTTTTAAAAAAAGTAATTTTGTCATTTTTTACTAATTACTACTAACCCCATTGGAAATACTGCAAGGAAAGGAGATATGGATTTTAAACTTCTTAACCCCATGCTTATTTTAATACATTCTGACGACAAAGACAGAAATTATTTCACAGCTTAAACTGTTAGCATAAAAAATGATTATTTTTATCATTCTGAATAAAAAGCAGTAAACCTTTGCCAGAAGGGGTAACTTTTGAACTTTTCAGCCAGAACATTTCCATTCCCTTCTCTTTGCATTCCTCTTCCTCACTCGACAAAAATCCAGATACATCATTATTTCTCAATTAAAACCTTTTTAACAGTCACTGTTGGAAATTCACAGGAGACATCAAAGGCTCATTCTTTTTTAATTACTTGCAGTTGAGTACTAGCAACATCTAAAACCAGTCCTAAACTTTTTTTTCTTTGGGTAAAGGTAGATTTATTCAGAGAGATACATTGAAAGGTAAGAGAAAGGCCATGAGGTGTAGGGGTTGGGTGCTCAGATTAAAAGTAGGTACACTTTCCATAGACAGAATGTGGGCTGTCTCCAAAGAGGGAGAGAGAGGCAGCCTAAAACTGTTAAGTCAGTAACTCATTTGCTCACTTAACACACATTTATCACATGACCAGGATTGTGCTAGGCACTGTGATGTCTTGCTTCTTTTTTTTTGGAATCAGCCGTTAATATTTTTAATTGAGATGTGATTGACATATAACATTATATTGGTTTCAGGTATACAACACGGTGATTCAATATTGGTACACATTGTGAAATGATCACAAGTCTAGTTGACATCCATCACCTTACACAGCAATTTATTTTTCCTTATGATGAGAACTTTCAAGAGCTACTCTCTTAGCAACTGTCAAATATAGAGCGTTACTAAGTATAGTCAGCATGCTGCACATCAGGCCCCCAGGACTTACGGGTCTTACAACTGGGCGTTTGTACCTTTTGACCCCCTTCACCCATTCCGCCTGCCCAGCATCCCTGACAACAACCAGTCTTCTCTCTGTATCTACACTGGCTTCTCATTTGAGGAGCAAGGGAGCTCCTCGGAGCAGAGGGACACCTTCACTTCCGATTCAGCAAATATTTATTCATCCCCTACCCACCGGTGTGCGGGCTCTGTCATGGCAGCTGGAACCACAGCGCATCCACCTGAACGCAGACTCCGTGTCCGATTTGTTCCTGGGTGCAGGCCGCGCATCTGGCCCTGGGCAACTGTTACCAGTGTCGCTGACTGGCCACCAAGAGGGCTCTGGTCCTTGGCTGCCCGGAACTCACACAACCCACAACCCTCAGGAAGATGTGGGGGAGCCACGGCTGATCTTGGCGGGCTGGGGACAAGGAAGGCTTCAGAGAAGAACACTACCTGATTGGGTTCCTGACAGGTCAGGAGCAGGAGTTTTCTCCCTGTGATACGTTTAGGAATTTCACAGTTTCTTTGGGAGTCCTAGACCCCCCTGTAAAAATCAGGAGTTTAAGTGTTTCTCCAGCTCGACCTGGGAGGCAGGTTACTCAACTCCGTCTCAGATCCTCACTGGTAACCCCCTTAAAGTGACTGGGAGATTAAAGAGAACATAGCAAAGTGGTGAGAACAGTTCCTGGCCCCCATAAGTAGTGTTCAGTATATTTCAGTGTCGATCAAAGTAATCATTTACACGTGCCTTTTCAAAGCTGTCATTATATGATACTTTTTTTCCAAGTCGTACCTTCATGATCTGTGGGCTGCCAGAACCATCAAGAACTCAATGAGGGTTCCGCGCATCACCGAGTTTCAAATCTGGGGAAAGAAGTCTGGTTTTTGGGGTCTGCTTAGCTCCAGTTTCATCCAAACTTTACATGTTTATAGTGAAACATATAAGTACATGATCACTGTTAGATGTGATCTAACTCACTCAGCCAGATACGCACTAGCTCCAGCTCCTGCAGATGCGAAGGGAGCAGCGGCTTACAGGCGCACCGAAACTGACTCAGAAACGCATACAAATGCATACTGATCTTATGCCACCTGTTGAGGTTTTAAAAATAAAGGAAACATGTTAAGCCATCACTTTGTGATCTATGCACATTTGAGCAAGACAAATCTTGGGCTTGCAACCAGTAGCAGTTGTTAGAGCAGGCAGACAGCTAGATATGAGCGGGGGGGGGGGGGTGGCCACAAGCCAAACGCAGGAAACCACAGATCATGTAAGCAGCAGGGGCCCTTGGGCAGAGAAAGAAAAGCAGGAACCTTGGGGCTGATAAGAGATCATGCTTTTTGGGGTGACAAGTGGCCTGGAGAAGAACAAACAAAGGTGAGAAAAGGCAGGAATTTCTAGTGTCCATATATAACCTTTTGCTCATTATGCCCTCATTTCAATAAAATCAGCCTTGCAGATCAGAAGTACCCATCATGCACTGATGGCATGACACTTCCGATCCAGACTAAATAAAGACAAAAATCTCTCCTCCCTTTGGGGAGGTGGAGCTGGGATGATAATCAGGGAATACGACCCCAAACCCTTCCCTCCCCAATGAATATTCTACCCATTCATTTTTACACCCTATGTAACTCACTTGCCAAAGAAACTCAGGGCAGCCACTCACCTCAGCCTGCCCGCTCTCCCCTTGAGAGTGTACTGTCCATCCTTCAATAAATCCTCACTTTACTTTTTTAACTGTTATGTCTTGTCTCTGAATTTTTTCTGAGACAGACAAGAACCTGGAACACTGGTTCATCTACTGGCAACACAGTCACTAAAATAGATGGCTGATCTTCTTCGCTATGAGATCACCAGTCTGCTATGATTTTAACCAGCATAAAAGATTGATGCAAGCTATTTATGAGCTTCAGTTCTAATGCTAACGCTTGTATTTATCACACCAGCAAACAAGAACCCACCCAAAGGAAGATTCCAGACCTTAATTTAAGAAAGAATCAAATCCACACTGCATCATTCACTTAATACCTGTGTGCATCCAGGTACATGACCTGTTTCTTTGTAGAGGTGAATAAATGGACTTTAACCCTAATTTCTAGCCATTGTCAGACACTCCACAGGTATGAGGATCTTCCCATTTTTAAAGTGCAAAGATTGATTAATCATGTTTGAGCTTTTCAGAATTTATCAGGAAGAGAAACAAAGATGCAATGCTTAATATATTAACAAAGTACTTTTAGAGACCACTGCAGTAAAGACATCCTGTACTTTGTTTCCCACCTAAATCGTACAACCATCCGTATCTACCCAGTAATCAATGCAAACCTAGAATTCAATTAACATTCATTTTCTAGTTTTGATGATATAAAATCCTAGAATCCACAGAGTACACAACACGTAGACATGACAGGTATATGAACTGCATCTAATGAGTCATGTGAACTTTCAGTTTGGAAGCACATTTGCAGATCTTAATGGCTGGTAATGCATGAGTTATTCTTCAGTTATAAAATTCACACTTTAAAAAAACTAACTGGGCTGTAATGTATCCATGAAGAATTTAATTAATTCATTTGCCCACATAAAAATCAGCCACTTGGAGCACATAGTAAAATAAGTTTTCCCTGCTGCTGAAGGGAGCATTCCACAGCCAATACTGTCATCTCACTGTATCCTGAAATCTTGGCTAAATTTGCCACATAAAAATCACAGTTGCACGCAGGAAAATTTAGCTACCCATCTAGTTATCTGAAAGGAGAACCAATGGAGGAAGCGGAGAATTGATGAAAATAAACACAGCTGCAAAGATCTTAAACCATGGTCAGACAGGCTTTGAAAGTTCAAGGATTTAGATCATGCTTCAGTCAGGACCTTGGCATAATCAAGTTTTTGCTGCCGGTCTAGGCGGTGGCACCCCCGAGCCCCCGTCCCTTGTGTAACTTCCCTGCCTTGTCGCATTTAATAATTATCAGCACAGAGCCTTCCTGAGAGGGGGACGGTGGGGCCAGCGAGCCCAGGGGGACCCACTCATCTGGGGTGGGGGGGCGCACCCCCCAGGGGCATCATGGGTGACTGGAGAGGCCGCCCAGCTCAGCCCCTTTCTCCCTGCACAATGCGGGCCGAGCCCTCAGAAGCCGCCTTCACCTTCTTCATCATAGTTCATATCTCAGCTATGACAGGCTCAAAAAAGACTCGGAGGGGAACTGTGCCTCAAATTAGCATTTTCCTCCCCTCCACACAATAGAGGCTTTTAAGCTTCTGCTTTTTAAAAGCAGGGGAGAGAGAGGAGGAGGGGCAGAGCCAGGCTGCTCTTAGCAACAGTGTCTGAATGTCAGGATCTGCCTCCCCCAAGGTGACTGGCCTGCTTTCCCATTTTCTTAAAGCAAGCCTCCCCTAGGATGGCCTCAAAACTTCTTTGAAAATATTTATTGAGCCACTGAGTAATCTATAGCCTTCCTCCTACTAAATTTCATTTAAGCTCTTTGATTAAAAAAACAATAATTAAAAACTCTAAACTCTTCCTCCAATCTTCCTGGGGAGGATAACATTAAGACAGGAGGGAAGGGGGCAGGTACAACTGTGAAAAGAATGACAAAACAGATTGCACCAAGATGATGGAAGATTCAGATCCCAGTAGACTTTGAGATTTAATATATGATAATTAAAATAGAATAGCATGCTAAATGGTACTCCCATTGGTGCCAGGATGGTTTTAATGCTGACCGTAAAAGGTCAAGGGTGGGTGATGGCTCAATTCCTGGGAATCCCACCACTTCCCCAAAGTACTCAGAATAATCCTCCCACTTGTAACATATGAAGTATAAAATGTAATAATCCCCATACCTCCAGAAACCTCCCCTCCTAAGTGAGATGGACCAACCAGCCTCTGTCTATGGAGTGTGTATCTACTTTTACTTTAAACTAAGCTCCCAACCCCCACACCTCATGGCCTTTCTCTGGCCTTCTGAAACAGTCTGCACTCTGTCTATGGAGAGTGTATCTCTCTTAATAAATCAACAATTACCCAACTGTAGCTTAATCTTGAATTCTTTACTGCATGAAGCCAAGGACCCACACCTAGTGGGGGACATCCTGGAACTCATTCAAGACCTAGGAAACAACCATTCTCTAGTCCCACATTAACAGTGACATCTGCTTCTAGTGACTAGCAGCAAACCCCTGCCTAGATGTGTGCTTGACTGCACGTGCCCCCTTTCACTGAAATCATATATAATACTGAGTTCTCCCCCTGCCTTTTCAGAACAGTTTCTCAGAGCTTTCTAGGATGCTGTCTCCTGGACTATAGTCCTCATTTTGCCCTCAGATAAAATTTAAGTGATAACTCTTATACTATGTGATTTTATTTCAGTTGACAGTTTCCAATCTCTTTCTTTTCTCACTAAAAGAAAGAGGAAAAGACTGAAAGACACTGTAGATGCTCCAACTGCTCTATACTTGACTACAGGCTGCTAGCCATCACTTCATGTTAACTGGACTTCCTTGGAGGCTGTCCCTGTTACCTTTGTTTTTGCTAATGGAGACTTCTAAAGCTGCAACAGGCACTGGCTGGCCAACCAGACTGGAACATTTGAAGGGTCCTAAACACATGAATCCAGTGCAGTGCTAACTGGTGCCTGCTGAGGCCATATGACCCCCAGTAACTTCTAGCACTTAGATGTCCACCTGCATCCACCTGCTCATCTTTAGAAGATAAATTCCTGAAGAGTGTTTTTAGACAGCATGAGGAATATATTCCAGGCAAAGATAAAATCCCAGAAGAAGAAACAAATATGAGATAGGCAATTTATCTGAGAAAGACTTTAAAGTAAGGATGGTGAAGATGTTCAGAGAACTCAAGAGGAGTACAGATGTACAGAGCAAAGTTTTTAGCAGAGTTGGAAAACATAAAGAATACCCAAACAGAGTTGAAGAATAAAAATCACTGAAATGAATAACACACTGGAAGGAACCAAGAACAGACTAAATGAGGCAGAAGAATGGATCGGTTAGCTAGAAGATGATTAGTGGAAGAGACTGCAGAACAGAAAAAAGAAAAAAGAATGAAAAGAAATGAGGATGGTTTAAGAGAACTCTGGGACAAAATAAAGAGCACTAATATTCACATTATACAGGTTCCAGAAAAAGAAGAGGGAGAGAAATGATCTGAGAAATTTTTTGAAGAGATAATAATGGAAAACTCCCCCAACTTGGCAAAGTAAACAGCCACCCCAGTCCAGGAAGGGCAGACATTTCCACACAGGATTAACCTAAGAGGAACACAGGATTAACCCACCAAGGCACATAGTCATCAAATTGACAAAAATTAAGGATAAGGAGAAAATATTAAAATCAGCAATAAAGGCAACAAATAACATACAAGGGAACTCCCATAAGGTTATCAGCTAATTTTTCAGCAGAAACTCTACAAGCCAGAAGGGAGTGGCAAGATATATTTAAAGTGCTGAAAGAGAAAAATTTACAACCAAGAATACTCTATCCAGCAAAGCTCTCATTCAGATTTGATGGAGAAATGAAATGTTTAGCTTCACAGATAAACAAAAGCTAAAAGAATTCAGCACCTCCAAACCAGCTTTACAACAAATGTTAAAGAAACTTCTCTAGTCATCAACCCACAAGAAAAGAGAATAAAAAGAAGAAAGAGATGGGAAAAGACCTACAAAAATGAGCCTAAAACAACTAACAAAATGACAATAAGACCATACATATCAATAACTAACTTAAATGTAAATGGATTAAATGCTCCAACAAGAGACATAGACTAGCTGAATGGATACAATAACAAGACCCATATATATGCTCTTTATAAGAGAACTACTTCAGAGCTAGAGACACATTCTTCTCAAGTGCACACAGAACATTCTCCAGAATCAATCACATGTTGGCACACAAAACAAGCCTCAGTATACTTAAGAAAATTCAAATTATACCAAACATATTTTCTGATCACAACGATATGAGTTAGAAATCAACTACAAGAAAACAATGCAAACACATGGAGGCTAAACAATATGGTACTAAACAATCAATGGATCAGTACAGAAATCAAAGGGGAAATCAATCAATATTTTGAAACAAATGAAAACAAAAACACACTAATCCAAAACCTCTGGGATGTAATAAAAGCAGTTCTAAGAGGGAAGTTTATAGAGATACAAGCTTACTTCAGGGAACAAGAACAATTTCAAATAAACATCCTAAACTTACACCTAAAGCAACTAGAGAAAGAAGAACTAACAAAACCAAAGTTAGCAAAAGGAAAAAAATCATAAAGATTAGAGCAGAAATAAATGGAACAGATAATTAAAAAAAACAACAGAAAACGGCAATGAAACAAAAAGCTGACTCTTTGAAAAGGTAAACAAAATTGATAAAGATTTAGTCAGACTTAACAAGAAAACAAGGGAGAAGGCCCAAATTAATAAAACCAGAAATGAAAAAGAAGTTACAACTGACACCACAGAAATACAAGGGATCATAAGAGGCCACTAAGAGCAACTACACACCAGCAGAAAAGACAACTCAGAAGAAATGGACATTCCTTAGAAAGGTATAATTTGCCAAGCCTGAACTAGGAAGAAATAGATAATTATGAATAGAACAATTACCAGTACTGAAATCAAATCAGTAATTTAAAAACTCCCCAAAAAAACAAAAGTCCAGGACCAGATGGCTTCACAAGTGAATTCTACCAAACATTCAAAGAAGAGTTAACATCTATACTTTTTGAAAGTATTTCAAAAAATCTGCAGAGGAAGGAACACTTCCAAAGTCATTCTAGGAGGCCACCATCACCCTGATACCAAACCCAAAGATATCACAAAAAAGAAAATTATAGGCCATTATCACTTTTGAATATAGATGTAAATCTCCTCAATAAAACATTAGCAAATCGACTTCAGTGATGCATTAAGAAGATGATACACCATGATCAAGTGGGATTTATCTCAGGGATGCAAAGATTTTTCAATATCCTCAAATCAATGTGATGCACCACATTAACAAACTGAAGAATAAAAACCTGTAGTCATTTCAACAGATGCAGAAAAAGCTTTCAGTAAAATTCAACATTCATTTATGATAAAGAAAAAAAACTATCCAGAACTTGGGCATAGAGGGAACATACCTCAACATAATAAAGGCCATATATGAGAAACCCACAGCTAATATCATACCCAATGGTGAAAAGCTGAAAGCATTTCCTGTAAGATCAGGAATAGGACAAGGATGCCCACTCTTACCACTTTTATTCCACATAGTTTTGGAAATCCTAGACATAGCAATCAGAGAAGAAAAAGACATAAAAAGAATCCAAACTGGAAATGAAGATATAAAACTGTCACTGTTTGAAGATGACATGCCACTATATACAGAGAACCCTAAAGAAGTGACCAGAAGACTACTGGAACTCATCAATGAATTTGGTAAAGATACAGGATACAAAATTAATATACAGAAATCAGTTGCATTTCTATACACTAACAACAAAATAGCAGAAAAAAAGATTAAGGAAATAATCCCATTTACCATTACACCAAAAAAGAGTAAAATATCTAGGAATAAATCTACCCAAAGATGCAAAGTACCTGTACTCTGAAAGCTTTAAGACACTGATGAAAGAAATTGTAGATGACATAAACAGATGGAAAGAGATTCCATGTTCTTGGATTGGAAGAATCAATATTGTTTAAATGACCATACTACCCAAGGCATTATACAGATTCAATACAATCCCTGCCAAATGACCAATAACATTTTTTACAGAACTGGAATGAAAAAATACTAAAATTTGTATGGAAACACAAAAAAGCCTTAACAGCCAAAATAGTCTTGAAAAAGGAGAATGGAGCTGGGGAAATCATTCTCCCTGACTTCAGACTATAGTACAAAGCCACAATAATCAAAACAGTATGACACTGGCACAAAAACAGACACATAGGTCACTGGAAAAGGATAGAATGTCCAGAAATAAAACCACACAATTATGGTCAATTATTCTATGACGAAGAAGGCAGGAATATACAATGAGAAGACAGTCTCTTCAATAAGTGGTGCTGGGAGAACTGGACAGCACCTGTAAAAGACTGAAATTACAACATTCTCTAACACCATGTACAAAAATAAACTCAAAATGGATTGAAGACCTAAATGCAAGACCAGAACCTATAAAACTCCTAGAGGAATAAAGGAACTCTGACATAAAAAACAACAATATTTTTTTTCAAACCAGCTCCTAGTGTAATGGAAATAAAAGCAAAAATAAACAAATGGGACATAATTAACTTAAAAGCTTTGCACAGGTAAAGATACGATCAATGAAATAAAAAGACAACCTACAGAATGGGAGAAAAATAATTGCAAATGATGCAACCAACAAGGGATTAATATCCAAAATATACAAATGGCTCATACACTTTAACAGCAATGAAACAAGCAACCCAATCAAAAAATGAGCAGAAGATCTAAATAGACATCTTTCCAAAGCAGACATCCAGATTGCCAATAGGCACATGAAAAAATATTCAATATCGCTAATTATCAGAGAAATGCAAATCAAAACTACAATGAGGAATCACCTCATACCAGTCAGAATGGCCATCATTCAAAAATCCACAAATGACAAATGCTGGAGACAGTGTGGAGAAAAGGGAACCCTCCTACACTGCTTGTGGAAATGTAAACTGGTGCAGCCACTATAGAGGACAGTTTGGAGAATCCTTACAAAACTGAAAATAGACTTACCATGTGATCCAGCTATCCCACTTCTGGGTGTATATCTAGAGAAAACGCTAATTAGAAAATACACATGAACCCCAGTGTACACTCTATTTGCAATACCCAAGACATGGAAACAACATAAATGCCCATCGACAGATGACTAGAAAATTAGAAGTTGTGGTGTATTTACACAATGAAATACTACTGCGGTATAAAAATGAATGAAATAATACCATTTGCAGCAACACAGATGGAACTGGAGATTGTCATTCTAAGTGAATAAGCCACCCTGTCTTAGGCTATCCATTATGTGCACACTCCTCATAAGCAGAGTCCATGTTTCTTTAGCCCTTCTATTCTATAGAAAACCCTCAAGTGTTACTGTTATTTGCACTAGCCAAATGAGCTTTTCCTGTTTGCATGGGGACTGAAGGCTAGGAAACGCAATCTGCAGCTCAACTCACTCACTGCCCCAACCAGGGCAGACTTTGACCCATGTAATTTACGTTTCCCTCTGAGTCCACTACCAAGGATGTAAGTCTTGATTTATTTCTCTTTCCTTCCTACTAGATTATATATGTATCTTTTTTATAGTCTTGGTCGTATAGAAGTCTTTCTGACCATTTCGAATTAGTTTTCAGTGAGAATTGTTACACATGTAGTTGTATTTTTCATGTGTTCATGGTGGGGGCTGAAATCCACATCCACATATTTCACCACATGATCTCCCCTAAAATGAGCATTCTGAAAGAAAAGAGGGAACTTAGTCCATAAGCATGCAAAGATCTATGTTCAATGCATAACTTCATTACCTTGGAAGTGCAGTCTTCCTCAATCTTAGGGCTAAAACCCTGCCTAACACCTTGACTGCAGCTTTACAAGACTCTGAGGCAACTGACCCCTACCTGACTTATTTCAATCAGTATAATGCCTCAAGTGGCACTTAAGGTGTCACAAAGGGCAGGTTTCCTTCTTTTTTATGGATGAATAACATGCCATTGTATATCTATATATAACATATTCTTTATCCGTTCATACATTGATGCACTCTTGTTTTCATGTCTTAGCCATTAGGGTCCCAAGCATACATTAAATGGACGGCTTGCAAGTTATACTGACAATCAAAATCAGTTTACTCATATCAACTAGATCAAATAGACAGTGGTAAATAATGAATGTCATTTTGAACCTAAATTATGTATGAAATTAGAGCATATGTAGCAGTTGATATAACACGAGCACTCAAAAGGAACCATTTCAGATTTTAAAAAAGTAGCATCCCATACTGCTTCTACACAATGCAGAGGGCAAACACTAAAATAATAAAAGTTTCCATAACTATACATGGGATTGGGATCAAGACACATCTGTTCATCTTTATATACTCTAATTGTTAATTCTTCATTTCATGCATTACAAATGTACTTTTTCAGTCTTTTTCTTTCTTCGAGTGGTACTGATATATTTTGATGTACATAGATTGCTCTTAACTTTGATGCCTTCAATTTGACCAATTTTTAGCTTTATAGCTTGATAAACCAATATCCAGTACAAAATCACTAACTTACATATCTATAATTATTATAAACTTTTAAGTTTTTCTTTTCATATTTAATCTTAAATTATCTTAAATATATTTTTCCTATAATATGAAGTACAAATTCCCTAATCTTTGGGTTACTGATAGTATCCCATTAAATTTGTTCCTTCTCTCAGAGCTCTAGGAAACAGAACAAGGTTTATGTTAATTTCTTGGTATAATATTTCAACACTTTGCAAGAAACAGAAGTTTAAGTTTTATATCTATTGAATAGCTCACAGATAAAACATAAATCTGTTTAGGACTCTAGAGCAGGAGTATGCCCACCACCTGATTTTATAAATTAAATTTTATTAGAACATGCTCACATCCTGAGAAGAAAATAGAGTAAGACTCTTTCTGGAATTAAAATTTTTTAAAGTAGTCATGTATATAGAGGATTTAGAAAGCCATGAACTGGCTCAGGCAAGATGATCAGAAAAGACCTCAGAAGTCCTTAAGCTTTTTAATTGGGCTGATGTTTAAGTTCAAAACAGTTTTAGATAATTGGGGAAGGAGTGCCCACAATAGAGTCAATTATAAAAAACTAGGACAGCTTCTGGCATATATTAGCCTTACAATTAACTGAACATTATCAGTTAATTTTCACATAACTGAAAGGAAGACAAATTAATCAAACATGACAAGAAAAACTATTTTCAAAAGTTGCTTGGTGGGGAGGTAATTGCTCAACTGGTAGAGCCCGTGCTTAGCATGACAAAGTCCTGGGTTCAATCCCTAGTACCTCCTATAAAAATAAATCAATAAATAAACCTAATTACCTCCTTCCCCAAAAAAGGAAATTAAAAAAAATTTTTAAGTTGCTTGGAAAAGACTCAATATACATGAACATATAAAGCCTTCAAAAAGCAAAGCAAACAAATATGTAATAGTCAAAAGCCCAATTTTCAATAAAGAAATCATCACATACAAAGAAATAAGAAAACACAAACTATTCAAAGGAACAAAATAAAAAGATAGTAACAAACCCTGAGTGAGTCCAGACTTTAGAATTACTAGACAAAGATTTTTCAATAACTAATTAAAATAGGTCAAGGAGCTAAAGAAAAAAAAATACACAAAGAATCTAAGAAACTCAGGAAAAGAAGTATAGATAATACTATGTCAACAGAGGCAGAAACTGTAAAAACAAGCTAAACCAAAACTCTGTCAGTGAAAAATAAAGTACCTGAAGTGAATATTTTACTAGAGGGCTTTATAGAGCAGGTTTGAGCAGGTAAAAGAAATAATAAGCAAACTTGATTGTGTCTCAGGAGCAAAAAGAACAAAAGAATGAAGCAGAGTGGACACAATTTAATAGATTTATTGGTTATGAACAAGAGAACCAAAAAAACAAAAAAACAAAACAAAAAAAAAACCAAACCCAACATATTTTGAATAAAAAATAAGGAGAGAAAAGTAGAAAGATTATTTCAAAAAATAATGGCCAAAAACTTCTCCAAAATACACATGAATATACAGGTCTTAGAATATTAATAAAAACCAAGCAGAATAAAATCAGAGACCCACTCACACCAAGACAAATTATAACACTTTAAGACTATCAAAATAAATAGAGAGGCACAAATTACCATAGAAAAGGGATTGTCAATAAAATTGTGAACTGATTTCTCATTAGGAAAGTGAGGGCTAGAAAGTAGTATCGTGATTTATTCAAAGCACCAAAAGGGAAAAACAAAACAAAACAAAAAATGGTTAAGTGAGAATTCTATATCCAGGAAAATTCTTTTCAGAATAGGGAGGCTGTTGTTGGCAGGCACCCCAGAGATTCGAGCAAGAGGACCATGAACCAGTAATAGAAGTGAGTCCTGGTCCCAGGTTCAGGTCTACCAGTTAGCTCCTGCAGCCTTGGCCCTGTTTGGGCAGTGAAAGACACTGGAGAAGTTGCTGTGGCAGAACCAGTGTTCCCTGAACTGTGCCATACGACAGCTGGACAATGAGCGATAGAAACTAGAGACCAAGGAGAAGAAAATAATTATAGACATCAAGAAAATGGCCAAGAAGGGCCAAATCTACACCATGCACGTCACAGCAGATGTGGTGCCCACGTGGCATTATATGTGCAAGTTTGTGTTGCTGCAACCCAACATCCAAGCTGTCTCAGGACCCAGATAGTCAGCTCTAACTCAATAGCTCCAGCTGTGAAGGGTGTCACAAAGGCCATGGGCACCATGATCAGCTGAAATTGCCCCAGATCCAGAAGATCATGATAAGTGTTTGAGCTGCAGGCGGATGCCGTTGTCAATGTCATGGATGATGAGGAAGATGAAGTGACACTTTTGTAGCCTATGTCCTGGATCAGCTGGAGTCGAACCTGGCAGATGAGCTGTCAAACCTCCCCGCCTCCAGAGGCTTGCTGATCCAGTGGGACTACCAGTGGGAAGGAAGTGGAGGCTGAAGCTGATGCAGACTCATTCGAAGGCCATGCCACACGAGGGAGCCAGTGGATGGCTCAGAATTTTCACTGTATCTTCTGTAATAAAACAGATAAGACACTTTAAAAACTTTCCTCAAAAATCAGAAGGAAATTAAAACTTTCCCACATGAATGACAGCCAAAAATATTTATTACTACTAAACCCTTCACATCATATTAAACACTAAAAGCAGTACTCCAAGTAAATGAAAAGACACTAGACAGTAATTTGAAGGTGTAAGAAAATGTAAACATATCCAGAAAAGGTAAAAACATGAGCTAATAAAGACAGTATTATTGTAATTTTGGCTTGTAACTTACTTTCTATTCTCTATAGGATTTAACAGAAATGCATACAAATAATTATGTCTATGTCCCCATATACACAATGTGTAAAGATGCAATTTATGAAACAATACCATAAAATGAGGTGCAAAAATTGTGCCAAAGCAGTAGACGTCTTGTGTGAAACTTAATAAGAAGAAAATTGCTTATTTTAACAGAAAATTCAAAATTAGAACAACTAATGTTATAAGCTCAAAAATGTTTATTTCTACACCCAAATATATACATTTAATATATATATGTACATTATATATATATGTTTATATATTCACTCATTTTATCCAGTATCCTATAGGTTTATTCTATGATAAATTTTAGAGATACATTATTTAGGCCTCTAACCTGTACTTTCTCTTTTCTAATAGATGGAGGGGAAATGATCTCCAAAATGAAGATCAAGACTTGAAATGGAACCAGAAGAAAGAAAAGTGATAAACTAAGTTAAACTGATGATGGTATCATGGGAAATTTTTTTTCAGAAAGTACAATTTTGAATACTCAAAATGCTATATTAATTGTATAGGAAAGTAGATTTTTACCAAAAGACTGAACTAAAATTAAAACTTTATTCACATAAGCAAGGTAAACATTAAAAACAAATTATGTACCATTTTTCACTGTAAGTCCTGAAATGTCCAAATTAAGAACTTTTCAAAGTAGATTGTGCAGTCTGAAAGCAGGAAGCTTCTATGTAACATTGAAGACTAAACATCATTACTCTTACCTAAGCAAATACAGAGAAATGTAACTGCACATATACTGTAGAATAGGAAATATGACTTCCCTGTTTTCCTTAGAACAGAAAATGTAATGTATTTATTTACACATGTGAATAATTAAAATTTGAGTCAAATCTGCCAAGGTATCAGACCAAATACTGTCCCCATGAACTAGGTACTAGAGTGCTACTTCTAGAATTTAGAGAATAGGAAGAGATATATGGTATACTACCCAAAAGATTCTACTCAGTGAAAGCAATACCATTACTTTAAAACAAGGACAATTAAACTTGGCGATATTGACCTTTGGGGCTGGATATTATTTTGAGGAAGTTTCTCATACATCGTAGTAAGTTTAGCAGTATTTTGACCTCTACTCACTAGAAGCCTTGAAAGGATTAAAATCTGAATGTGCGCAAGTCTTTCAAGAAAATAAAGACACTATTTGGAGAGACAATGACCTTAGCATTTGGAGTCACACTCCACCTCTCTCTAGCCTGAAGTTGTGATAATTGAGAATGTCTCCAGATATTGCTAAGAAATGTCCTCTAGAGAGAGAAGATTGTGTGGCAAATTGCCTATGATTGAGGACCACTATCTAAAAACGCAAAGATTATATGTACTGTGTACATGAGGAAAAACCTTTCATCCTCCATCATAACTAAATCTGTACTGATAATTGAGAGAGAATAATATCAATTTCTTATCTCAAGTCTGAAATACTGGCTAAGTATTATATTATTATAAATATAAATAAAACAAATAATATACTAATATAATAAATTAAATATACATATTGAAATTGTTTATTATTTAAATATATCAATTTAATTCTAATCTAAAGTATGAAGGATCACATTTTATTTAAAAGCTTATAATTTCTAACTTTATGCATAGAAAAAAATGTTAACAGTGATTATTCTAAGCAAAGATTACAGATTTTACTTCAAAAATCAATGTAATAAATGCATAATTAGAAAATAATAAATTTATCTTTCCAAGTTAAAAAAATAAGTCTGTAATTTCTATTCTAAAATTATTGGTGATAAAACCATTCAAGTTGCTAGTTTTAAAAGCTCAAGGACTGGATTTTATCTGATAAAATGCTTCCATGTTTAGTGATTAAATTTCTAAATTTCTTTTAATGTGTCAGAGCCAGGATATTTCCCAAAACCTCCTTCCAAACATGTGCAAAGTAACCTCATCTTTTAAAAGATTTCAGAGTTTCTGTAGTAGGTTACATGTATAGGTTTACTAAGTTCCTTTTTATAATAAGGAAACAGACCAATCAAGGACTAAATTGAAAAGTATCATTGGCCCTTGTACTTTTTGTTTTATTGAACATACATAAAGGATATTTATCAGTATATGTTTTTAGGAATGGTAACATTTTAAAGATATCATGCATGAATAAAAAAACATATATTTTCTTTTTATATGACTTCATATTTACTATCTAAAGCAGTAGGTTAAGAGTGATATTTAAAGAAACCTTTTTTTAATTGTATTACAAACCATACAAAATATAGAGAAATTCACTTTTTTTCCCTGCCAGAAGACTTCATGCCTTTTTGTATTAAAATACAAAATTAAAATAATAATCTAAATTTTTTTACATAAGGTAGCAAATATCAACATTTGGAAGTAAATAGAATAATTGATTTATTAAAAATCAGCTTTATTTATCATAACTATACTTACTAATGAAAAATTATTAAGCTCCCAAATACAAAACTATTGAAATGAGTACAATATGAAGCAAGTTACACAGATAAGAAAGCTCTGGATGCTTGACATTTATAATTCCTGCATTAAAACAAAAACTAAGTTTGTAGAAAGTATTGAAAATATTAAAAACTACCTGTATGCCAGACTTTGAAGAAATTAAAGACAGACAATAACCATAGCATTTTGTTCTGTTTACCTCTATTTTGTTGAGATTTCTATCAAGCTATTTAATAATTAGTTCATTTTTATCACCTTGTATGTGACACATATCATATAGAATCTTCATATTAGATGTGAATTAATGACAGTGTCTCCTTTGATTATTACGCTTATATCTTTCTGCCTATCTGACAGAAAATATAAAATCAATATTTTGAATTGTGCTTCTTTTGGTCACACATTTAACAATTTCCTATGCCATTATCAAACATATAAACATATCAACACTTGGATTGAAATTTAATGTTTTTCTGATACAAAAAAATCCAGTATATTAGAAAAGTTTCCAAAACGTATCTTTCTAATACTATGATAGCACTTCTCTTAAAATATATGAATAAGGCATAGCTAACGTGCTTATTTTAAAAAATAAAATATATTCTGATACTATAGTATATATTAATAGTTCCTTTAAAATATTGTTACATGCTTATTCAAATTTATAAAAGCTTATTTTGAAATTAATTAAGTTTGTATAGCTTTCTATTTATAAACTCCAAGCTTAATAATGTGTTAATTTATTTAGATTAGTAAGTGTATTTAAACTACATCATTGATATATTTATAATTTAATCTGAAAAAGGCAAGACAGTTTAAGACAGTTGCATAATATTTGGAAATTATTTCCTCCAGATACAGCAAATCTATAACTACGTATGGAATAATTCCTTCAAAAAGGGATATGAGAACTAAATGAAGAGAACCCTCACAGCAAAACACAAAAGGATGCTATTGAGATTGATAAAAGAGGCAGAGGCAGAGAGATGGGCTTGCCAAGGAAAAACTCACATGCTAGTCATAGCAAGCTATAATGAGGCGGTATCACACAGGTATGACTCTTTTCTCTGAGGTACTCCACATCAGGTACCCCAAAACTTAGATATCTCCTGCAAAGTCAAGACAAGACCACAAACCTTTTGACTTTGAAAACAAGCAGGGAGTATAACCAGGAAAATTACAGAAATTCATAGACTGGTATATACACTCTTAAAGGGCTGCTCTCATGCAGGCTCACTCAAACCAAAAACCAACACAAAACCCCCAAATTGAAAAGTACAATGGCCACAGGTGGGGGTAACAGTTTTATTAATATTGAATCATCAGAAATCTATTGAGACAGTTATTAGGGAGAGTCACTTGTGAGAGCCTATATTATCTCAGGTTACCTTCCTAATACCAGCATTGGCTGATTCCATTTTGCCATTATTCATCAAACCTGCTAGCATCAGTGGGCACTTGCCACTGACACTTCTCCCACCCCTGTACCTTGGCCAAGTCTCACATTTGGCTGAGCAAAAGCCTCACACACCCATGCCCCAAAGGAACCACAGCCTCACCACAACATAAGGACAACCATAGCCCATAGAGGGATACTCCCTTGAGTGCCCAGGTTAGGGGGTCATGAGGGAGTGTGCTTTTGAGCTCCCCAGGATATCTCCTAAATAAGATTACTCCTTTATATCTGAAAGAAATAGCTGATATAACGAATAATAGAAACAAACCAGAGAATTAGCCAAAATAAGGAGTTGAAAAACATGTTTTAACTAAAAGAATAAGGCAAAAACTAAGAAAAAGAACTAAGTGAAAAGGAGATAAGCAATCTGCCAGATAATGAGTTCAAGAAATGACCATAGAGATGCTCACCAAAAACAGCATCTTTTATTACCATGTCAATAAAAACATAAAAAAAAAAAAAAGGAAGGAAAGAAGGAAGGAAAAGGGGAGAGAGGGAGGGAGAAAGAAAATGAAAGGAAAAGGTGGGGAGAGGAAGAAAAGAAAAGAAAGAAAAAACAAACAAAAGTTATATCTGAAAGGAAAAATATACCAGAGGGTACAACAGAATGGATGAGTTAAAGAATTAATCAATGAGCTGGAAAATGAAAAATGGAACTCAGAGCAGCAAAATTTAGGGAAAAACATTTTTAAAAGATATTTTCAGGGAACTTTGGGACAATATCAAGTGGAATAATATTCACATTAAAGGTGTCCCTGAAGAAGCGAGGGAAAATGGCCAGAAAATTTATTTAAAGCAATTGCGGCTGAAAACTTCCCTATTCTGGGAATGTAAATAGACATTCACATCCAATAAGCCCAGAGAGTTCCAAATAGAATTCCAAAGAGAACCACACCAACAGAACCACATCATAATTAATAGTAAAAATTAAGGATAAAGAGAAAAACAATTTGTTATATGTAAAGAAAGCACCATAAGGATATCAGTAAATTTTTCAGTAGAAATCTTAGTCACAGGAAGTGGCATGACATCTTCAAACTTCTAAAAGGAAAACATTTCCAACTAAGAATTCTCTACCCAGCAAGGAATTATTCAGAACTGAAGGAGCAATCAAAATTTTCCCAGATAAGCAAAAGATTAAAAAGTTTATCACCACTAAACCAGCTCTTCAAAAAATACTAATAGATACTTCTTTAACGTGGAAAGAAAGGAAACTAATTAATTATATGAAAACATAAGAAAAGCAAAAAATCTCACTGGAGAATGTAAGATTATTGGTAAACATGTAATTAAGGTAGTGGATCAATCATTATTATTAAGCACAAAAGTTAAGGGACAAAATTAGTAAAAAATAACCAAAATTACAGTAATTAGTTAAGAGGTGCATAAAACAAAAAGAAATAAAATATATCATTAAAAATAGAAAATGTTGTGGGGGGGAAGTAAGATAAATCTTTTGAATGTTGTCTCAGTTGCTACAACTTAAAACAGATTTCTACTTACATAGAATGTCATCTGTGAACCTCGGCTAATCATAATGAAAAAACTTATAATAAATACACAAAAGAGGATAAAAAAGAATTCTAAACATAGCTCTGAAGAAAACCACAAAACCACAAGGGAGGTGAGAAAGATGGGGAGAAAATAAAGAGAAACTATAAAAACAGAAAACAATTAACAAAATAGCAGTTTAGATATATTTACTAGCAAATAATTTAAGTATAAATAAACTAAATTTGCAAATTAAATGACATAGTGTGGTGAATAAATTTAAAAAAAAAGACTTATCTATATGCTGCCAATAACATACCCACTTCAAAAACATTGACACACACAAATGAAAGTGAAGAAATAGAGAAAGATATTCTATGCAAATGGAAATGAAGGGAAAGCTGAAGTAGCTATGGTCATATCTGACAAAATAGACTTTAAAGCAAAGCCTGTAAAAAAGACAAAGAAGGATGTTATATAATGATGAAGTGATCAATACATCAAGAACATGTGTTATTTATAAACATATACGCACCCACAGGGGAGTACCAAGATATATAAAGCAACTATTTATCGATTTAAAGAGAGAAAACAAATAGAATATAATTTTAACTGGGGGCTTTAACAGTTTATTTACCTCAGAGATAAATTATTCAGACAGAAAATCAATAAGAAAACATTAGACTTAAACAATACATTAGACAAAATAAAATAGATGTGTGCAAAACATCCGACCCAAAAGCAGCAAAATACACACTTTTTTCAATACATATGGAATATTATCCAGGGTAGATTATATGTTAGGTTATGAAACAAGTCTCAGTAAATTTAAGAAGGTTGCAATTATATCAAGCATATTCTCCCCACACGGTGGCATAAAACTAAAAATCAATCACAAGGGAAAAGCAGGGGAAGAAAACACAGAAATGTGAACATTAGACAACACGTTATTAAACAAATGGGCCATCAAAGAAATCAAAGAAAAAACTTTTTAAAACCTACAAACAAATAAAAACAAAAATACAACATATCAAAATCTATGGGATGCAACTTTCCTAAGAGGAGAGTTGATAGCAATACAGACCTACCTCAAGAAATAAAAATCTACAATTTTCTTAAATAATCTAATTTTACATCTAAAGAAAATAGAAAGAGAACAAAGCCCAAAGTTAGTAGAAAGTAGGATACAACAAAGATCAGAGCAGAAATAAATTAAATAGAGACCCCCCAAAACTAGAAAAGATCAATGAAACTAAAAGCTGGTTCTCTAAAGTGCAAACAAAATCTATAAATGTTTAGTTAGACTTACCAAGAGAAAAAGAGAGAGGACTCAAAAGTATATAAAATCAGAGATTGAAAAAGGATAAATTACAATTGATGCCACAGAAATACAAAAGGTCATAACAAACAACTATGAACAATTATATACCAACAAATTGGACAATCTAGAAGAAATAAATACATTCTCAACATACAACCTTCAAATAATAAATCATGAAGAAATAGAACATATGAATATACTGATTATCAGTAAAAAGATTGAAACAATACAGGCATACCTTGAAGATACTGGGGGTTTGGCTCCACAGCATGGCAGTGCAATAAAGTTAATATCACCATAAAGCAAAGCACACAAAAGGTTTGGTTTCCTATTGTATAAAAGTTACATTTACTGTACTATAGTCTAATAAGTATACAAAAACATAGGTCTAAAGAAGGTACATACCTTAATTTAAAATATTTTATTGCTTGAAAATGATAACAATTACCTGAGCCACTGGCAACCTATAATCTTTTCTTTTTCATTTTTTTTCTTTGTGTTGGAGGGACTTACCTCAGTGTTTCTGGCAGCTGAGTGATCAGGATGGTGGTTACTGAAGGCTGCAGTGACTGCAGCAATTACTTAACATAAGACCACAATGATTTTTATTGAATCAATTGACTCTTCCTTTTACAAATGATTTCTCTGTAGCATGCAATGCTGTTAAACAGCATTTTATCTGCCTTAGAAGATCTTTCAAAATTGAAGTCAATTTTATTGAACTCTGCTACTGTTTTATTAATTAAGTTTATTTACTATTCTAAATTTTTGGTTGTCAAAATAAATAAATAAAATTTTGGTTGTCATTTCAAAAATCTTCACAGCATCTTCACCACGAGTAGATTCCATCCCAAGAAACCACTTTCTTTGCTCATCCAAATAAAGTTTCTCCTTACTCATCAAAGTTTTATTACAAGACTGCAACAATTTAGTCACATCTTCAGGCTCCACTTCTAATTCTAGTTCTCTTGCTATTTCCATCACATCTATAGTTACATCCTCCTCTTAATCTCTCAAAGTCATCCATGAGGATTGGAATCAACTTTCAAAATCCTGTTAATATTAATATTTTTGCCTCTTCCCAAGAGTCACTAATGTTCTTTAAGCCACCTATAACTGGAAATTATTTCCAGAAGATTTTAAGATTCATCAGAGATTTTACTATCTATGGGAGCTATAGTTTTATGAAATGCATTTCTTAAGTAATAGGATTTCAAAGTCAAAACTACTTCTTGATCCTTGGATTGAAGAATCAATGTTGTGTTAGCAGAACTGAACACAGTAATTTTGTACACCTCCATCAGAGATCTTTGGTTCTCAGCTTCATTCACTCATCAATGACCAGTAATATTTTGAAAGGAATACTTTTTTCTGAATATTAGTTCTCAGCAGTGGGCTTAAAACATTCAGTAAACCATGTTATAAACATACGTGCTGTCTATAAGTTTTGTTGTTCCATGTATAGAACCCAGAATAGATTTAACCTAATTCTTAAGGGTCCTAGGATTTTTGGAATAGTATGTGAGCATTGGCTTCAACTTGATATCACCAGGTACTTTAGCCTCTAACAAGAGAGTCAGTTTGTCCTATAAAGTTTTAGAGCCAAGCATTAATTTCTTCTCTCTAGCTATGAAATTCTAGACCATCTTCTTCCAATACAAGGCTCCTTATTCTACTTTGAAAAATCTATTTTTGTGTAGCTGTCAGTGGAAATTATCTTAGCTAGATCTTCTGAATAACTTCCTACAACTTTTATCTTAGACTTTCTGCTTCACCTTACACTTCCATCTTATGGAGATAGCTTCTTTTCTTAAACCCCATGAATCAAAATCCAGTAGCTCCCAGCTTTTCTTCTGCAGCTTCCTCACCTCTCAGAGTCTTCAAAGAATTGAAGAGACTTAGGTTCTTGCTCTGGATTGGACTTTGGCTTAACAGAATATTGTGGCTAGGTTGATCTTATGAAACCACCAAAACTTTCTCCATATCAGTAGTAAGCCTGTTCCACTTTTTTATCATTCATGTGTTCACTGGAGTAGCACTTCTAATATTCTTCAAGAATTTTTTTGTGTGTGTGGCATTTTCAACTTGGCTAACTGACATGAGAGGCCTAGATTTCAGTGTAGGTATGCTTTTGAGATGCCTTCCTCACTAAGCTTAATCATTTCTAGCCTTTGACTTAAAGTGAGAAACATGTGATTCCTCCTGCCACTTGAATATTTACAAATCACTTAGGATTACTGAATAACCTAATTTAAATATTCTTGTGTCTCAGGGAATAGGGAGGCCTGATGAAAGGGAGAGAGATAGGGGAACAGCTGATCAGTAGAGCAGTAAAAAGACACAATATTTATCAATTAAATCTTACATGGGTGCAGCTTATAGCACCTGAAAACAATTACAGTAGTAACATCAAAGATCATTGATCAGCAATGATCATAACAAAATATTTTGAAATATTGTGAGAAATACCAAAATAAGTTATGAAGACATCAAGTGAAGAAAGAGTGTTGGAGAAAATGTCTCAATAGACTTGTTCTACAAAGAATTGCCAGAAATTTTCAATTTGTAAAAAACTCAGTATCTATGAAGTGCATTAAAGCAAAATTCAACAAAATGATGTAAGCCTGTACCCAAAAATATTCCAATAAAAATAAAGCCTAACACCAGGTGGCTTCATTGGAAAATTTTACAAAATATTCAAAGATTTAATACCTATTCTTCCTGAACTCTTTCCAAAGAATTAAAGAAAGAGAAATTTTCCAAACATATTTTATGAGCATTACTCTGATACCAAAACCAGACAAAGACATCACAGAAAAGAAAATTACAGGAAAAAAATCCATGATAAATATAGATGCAAAATCCACAAAAAATTAGTAGCATTCACCAATATATTCAACTGGATCCATCAATACATTGAAAGGATCATACAGTATGATCAAGTGGAATTTATTCCATGAATGCAGGAATATTTCAGCATTCACAAATCAACCAAAGTGAAACATCACATTAACAAAATGTAGAATAAAAATCATACAATCATTTCAACAGAAAAAAGTATTTGGCAAAATTCAACATTCAGTAATAACAAAAACTGTCAACAAAGTAGGTAGAAAGTACCTCAACATAATAAAGGCCATGTATGACAAATCCACATCTAACATCATGTTCAGTGATGAAATTCACAGCTAATCTTAAAGGATACAAAATCCATATACAGATATCTGTTGCGTCTGTACTGTAATAATAAATGATCTAAAAAGAGAAATTAACAAGACGATCCCACTTATAATTTCACCAAAAAGAATAAAATACCTAGAAATAAATTTTACAGAGGAGGTGAAACAATGGAACACTTCAAACTGTAAGATTAATGAAAGACACTGACGAGGACAGAAATAAATGGAAAGACATTCCATGTTTATACATTCAAAGAATATTGTTAAAATGTCTTTACCACCCAAGGCAATTCACAGATTCAATACATTTTCTATGAAAATTCCATAGACATATTTCACAGAAGTGGCATAAATAATTCTAAAATTTGTGTGAAACCACAAAAGATCCTGAATTGTCAGAAAAACCTTGAGAAAGAAGAATAACGCAATAATAATCAAAATAGTGTGTACTGGGTGAGGGGAAGACACATAGATCAAGGAAGCAGAATTCAGGGTCCAGAAATAAACTCAAACATACATGAACAATTAATTTACACAAAGGAGCAAAGAATATGCAATGGAAAAAGCATAGTCTCTTAAATAAACAATGCTGGGAAAATTAGACTGCCACAGGCAATGAATGAAAAAAAGTGATCTAAATGGAACTAGACCACTATCTTACACCATAAAGAATTAACCCAAAATGTATTTAAGTTTTGATTTTAAGAGCTGAACCATAAAATTCATAGAAGAAAGCATAGCTGGTAACTTCATCAGCATTGGATTCAGTAGTGTTTTTTGGATTTGACTCCAAAAGCAAAGAAATACAAGCTAAAAATAATCCACACAGTGAAAGAAACCATTATCAAAATGGAAAGACAGGAACTGAATGGAAGAAGACATTTATGAATCATATATATAATAAGGATTAATATTCAAAGTATGCAAATAATTCAGTCCACTCAATAAAAACAAATAACTCAATTTAAAATGAGCAGAAGATCTGAATACACATTTTTCCAAAGATGACCAAGAGGAATACAAGATGTTCAACATCACTAATTTTAAGTGAAATGAAAATCAAAACCACATTGAGATATCATTTCAAATCTTTTTAAGTGGCTGTTATCAAAAGACAGGAAATAAGACATGTTGTAGATCACATGGGGAAAAAAGGAACACTTGAACACTGTTGGTGAATATGTAAATTGTTACCATAACTATGAAAAATGGTATAAAGTTTCCTCAGAAAATGAAGAACAGAACTACTGTATGACCCCATTATTCCATTTCAGAGTATTTATTTGAAAAACACAAAAAGACTACTTCACAAAGATATATGCATACCTATGTTTATTGCAGCATTATTTACAATAGCCAAAAATCTGAAACAATCTAAGTGTTCATTGATGGATGAAGAGTATAGAAGTGCATATATTATGTACACATATACAATTGAATACTACTCAGCCATAAGAAATAATGAAATAATGGCATTTTCTACGATATGGTTGGACCTTGATGTATTATGTTTATTGTAATAAGTCAGCAGAGAAAGACAAATACCATACGATCTCACTCATATTGGAACTGAAAGCAAAACAAAACAAACAAGATAAAAAAGAAATATGTACAGCACAGGAAACTATATTCAATATTTTATAATAACCTTTAATGAAGAAGAATATGAAAACAAATATGTGTGTGTGTATGTGTGTGTGTGTGTGTGTGTGTGTACATGGCTGGGACATTGCTGTACAGCAGAAATTGACACACTGTAACTGACTATAGTTCAATTAATAAAAAAGGGGGGGAAAAGAGAAAACAGAAACACACTTACACATACAGAGAATAAATTAATGGTCAACAGAAGGGAAGGGGGTTGGAGGATGGGCGAAATGCATGAAGGGGAATCACCTGTATGGTAACGGACTTACTGTGATTATCACTTTGTAGTGTACACAGATATTGATTTATAATCCTGTACACCTGAAACACCTATTCAAAACTCTATCCCTCCAATTGCTGATGCACTGAGGGAGACCAGGTCACCTTGGAGGCAAAGAAACATGTACATTGGAACATATACATGTTCAGTGGAACAATATTTTATATAGGATTTGAGATTCTGCTAAATGATTCCAGGAGGGACTAGGTAAAGTGAGGATAGTTTAGTAACTGGCTATGTCAGCAATTTTTGTTGTGGAGTAGGTAGAAACAAATGCCAGGGAAGTTATCATGTCACTTACATTTTTGTGTTACTAGTCATCTTGAACCTACAAGTGTTTATTTGGGAGGAATATGTTCTCTTGGTTTTCTCCGCTGTCTTCTATATATATATAATTAGAATCTGATTATTAGCCATGTAACCAAGTAGGATTCTTTGGAGCTTTCCCAGAGTAGCCCCTTTCCCATATCCTCTGCTGTAGCTCCTTTCTGGAGTACCTAGATAATAGTATTTCATGCATTTTTCAGATGCTAAAAACTATCACCAAATGGAAGGAATTAATTAACAGCAGGGAATATTGTCATCAGTGGCCATGCAGTATTTGTAACTGCTTAACTGTATAGTAGTTATTTGGTTTTTCTCATGCTTTTGCTAACATGAGACTGCTGGACTTGGTGGTAGGGGACTTGGGTGAGCCCAACTCCTGGTGATGCTGTGTGCAGGGATCATGCACAGTTCCCTGCCTTCGCTCCTCACACATCAGAAATGGCAGCTGGGTTTCTGGTTTTTGTAACTTGTTTGTAACTCAGTCCAATTGAACATGTATGCAGTTAATTTCTTTGTATTTTGTTGGTCAATGTGCAGCCTGTGCAGGTGCTGCAGGAAGACATTCCAGGTCTTGACCTGCCTCAATACTAGAAACATGTATCTATCTGACTTTAAACTACACAAATTTTTCCTTAGAGCACTTTTCCATACATCTCATTCCTAAACAGCCTTTATTCTATGCACAAGATTATTAGCAGTTTAGGGTCATTGATTCCCAAAGGCCAAGGATGAACAATATACCTAGTCAAAGGAATGGTATCACTGCATCTGCAAAAACAAGAAAAATATTGCAATGATTTGTTGATCTCTAAGGAAACCGGCAATGCATCTTGAACTTTTACTATAAAACCCCTACCTTGTCACCCCAGCAGGCTCACAGTCTTGGAGGCATTAGCTCACTGTGATCTGCTTTACTGGCAAAGAAATGAAGCTATTTATCTACTTCTCCCAAAACTCTAAGTCAGTAATCAAGAGTACAGAGACTTTCTTTCCTCCCTCAACAGCCAGATTAATTTTTACCTTTTCACTTCACAGCCCCAATCTAATTTCTCATCATCTCTTACCTAATGATTGTAATATTCTAGCTTTCCTTCATTTACTCTATTGTAAACCAGAGTAATTTATCTAAAATGTAATATGACAACACCTAGCCTCTATTTAAAAATCTTCCAACTATTCTTCTTACCTACTGAACATAATGAAAGTCTCTTGTCTTACCAGTTCCTCCTCCAAAATCTAGCATCAGACTACCACTTTCATTGTATTCCTTGATGCTCTGGAAAAGCACTTTAAATCTGATGGCCAAACTTTGTGAGTTTCCAGGCAGATTCTACATTATTTCATTATGCAATGCCCTTGTTTATAGTGATCTGTAACCCCATCACTACCCTATTTATCTGGGTAACTGTCCTCTTCTTTTAAAACAACAAAGATGTTCTTTAAGGATACTAACTTGCAACGAATAGTAAATAAGTCCTATAGATCTAATGCACAGAGAACATACACAAGTTTGTATTTACAACTTCCAAACCTGCTAAGAGACTAGAACTTAATTAGTCTAACACTAAAAAAAAAAAAAAAAAAATAGTAAGTGGAGAGGTGCTAATTATTGCTATAATGAAATTTTTATAATAGGTAAATTATCAAAATAACATGTTGCACACCTTAATTTTACACAAGGTTATATGTTAAATGTATTTTATTTTCTAATATTTATTCTCTCAGATCAAAATAACAACAAAAAACCCCTTCAAATCAGGGCAACATGACAATGCCACTGAAATATCTTTACATGGAGCTTATGATACATCTTCATCCTGCTCATTCTCTGGCCCTAAGTTATAAACACCTTAGGGGAAAAGTTTACATCTCTTTGTTCCCTATTTTGACTACCGAATGAAAGTGGGTGGAATTTGAAGCTGTATTTGACTGATAGGTGGAATTTCGGAAAGAAGTGGAGCCTGGAAGAGTCAGATTGGGAACTAAGTTCAGCAACCGTGCAATGACATTTCATGAATAGATATGTTACTGAGGCCCAACTTGTTCTGCTTGCTACAAACAGGCCTATAAATTGGGAAATGAGGTGTTGGGGTAATGAATAGTGACTTTATGTGGAAAGCTGGCCGACCAAGATGGCAGACTAATGTCCTGAAGAACCATCTTCCCCAAGTCAGAATTCAGGCTCCTTTTATACTAAAAAGGGGCGGGGTGTGGTTGGTTGTTGCAAACTTCTTGGTGTAGGAAATCCTTGTCCTTGGAATCCTTTGTCCTTGTAGCTGTCCACGTGGGTCAGCTCATGGTGCCCCTGTAAACCTCCAACAAGATGAATGTTATCCTCTGTTCTGCAACTTGTTATCTTTATTTGAATGGGAAAGTGTTGTACCCTTAAAGGTCAGAGCCTTCAGAATGGGCTGTCCTCTGTATTTCAGGCTACAGACAACATTCTTCTACAAAAGCTGCAGAGCAAGGACTAAGGGCAGGAGACAGAGCACCGGGTTAGAGCCAAAAGAACAGATCTAATAAGGAGTCAGATTTGTTCTTCCCTACTACAATTCCCCGCCGTCAATGTCTGTTCCGCAATGGACATTGTGGGAAAAGGGTGATGACCGTTTTGGCAGCTTCCTGCTGAACAGAGGCGATGAGGGAATGATTACGGAATGGAATTGATCCGCCTTGGACAGGGAACAGTCCTTAGACTCCTTGGTCAGTAGTGCAATCCTCTTTCCTTCTTTATCTACTTTATCTATTCAAACCTGATGAAGCCTCTTCGTACTTTGTTGAACTTGAGGTTCTTGGTTCCAGTTCCCAGTACACACCTATTCACTTTACTCTTGAGGCTGTGCCATATTTACACTAGATTCCCTGTGCTCTTTACTTGGACAAGCTTAAACAATCGTTGGTCTCTTTCCAGCTACAGTGAAACTATAATCTCAATACTCATCTTTTTTAAAGAGTAACCTTAAGTCTTCTAAGGGTTCACAAGACCATCGCTCCTCAGGCCTCTCAGGAGTTGGGTCACTTTCTGGTTCTGATGATGGTGGCGTGGCTTCACTCCATGTGTGATGAGTCCACGGCTTTACCCCAGCTAACCTGACAGACGAGTGTGCGGTCCCGTCCACCTTGCAGGCCGCTGATGCTCACGCCCTTGTTCCCTCCAGGTTTTAAGCAGGACTCGGTCTCCTTGTTGGGAAGGCTATGACTACTTCAGCTGCACAGGCAGGCCTGTGGAGGCAAACTCATGGGCAGAGGTGAGCAGAGCGCCCAGAGAGTTAACACACTAGGCAACTGTCAGGTCTTGTAGAGCACTTACAGATTCTGCGACCCAGGGAGCCACCTGGAACGGCCTACCGTACGGTATTTCAAAGGGACTTAATTTAAGCCTGCATCTGGGAGCCACTCTGCTCCTTAACAGGGCAAATGGCAAGGCCTTTCCCAAGTTACGTTAGTCTCCTGACTTATTTTAGCAATGCTCCTTTTTAATGTACGATTCATTTTCTCGGTTTTTCCTGTTGATTGTGGTCTCTGGGATGAATGTAGTTGCCAGTTAACTTGCAATATGTTATACACTTGTTGGATTATGCTAGAGCAGCCCGTTATCACTTTGAAGAGTATTAGGCATTCCAAATTCAGAGACACTTTCTTTAAGGAAGGCTTTAACCACTTCAGATTGTCTCCTGTATTTCTATAGCATGTATAAGCTTTATTTCCCTGCCTGTATAAATGCCCATGAAAGCTCAACAAAGAAGTATTTCTTTTATGAAAAAAAGTTTTAAAATGTTCAGCATTTATGTTAATGTGAGTTAGGCACCCAAAAGACAAAGAAAAGAGTTAACATTAAGTCATGGTCCAGGTTTTCCCTTGTGAGAAACAAAAACAAGACTTATGGGACTCGATAAGTAAAGACCATCGAAGTAAACTGTATTTCAAATTTGTTTATATGAAAACATATTAACGATCACCTTAAAATTGTGTCCATCTTTTATTTTAAATGGGCATAGGCTCATCTACACTCATGTAAATGCAAACTCATGCAACGAACTCAACTAATACCTTTCTTAAGCTTTTAATATGAACACAGTTCCTTTTTTATGCAACCCAACAAAATCATATAAAGTGAAATTATTAGAAAAATATGCACCTTTCTTAATCTATATTGCATTTTTAATTACAGTTCAGATTATATGAAACACACGAATTTCAGGTTTTCAGATTAGCTGTGTCTTATAGAATATTAGCTATGGTCTTTATTTTGGCTGAAATGCAAAAATATGATTAATTTCTCAATAACAGATTAGTTAAAAATACTTTCCATTGACAGCAGTGCCAGTCCTAGAACAAAATATAAGTGAAACATATTTGTAAGTCATTTGTCTTTTAGTATCTCAAATATGCAGATTCTAACATTAAGCCCTTAATATGCATGTGCAAGATGTCCGAAGGGAAAGCTCACATATCTGGAGAACTAAAATTTTTTTAAATTAAAATACAATCAATTACAATGTGTCAGTTTCTGGTGTACCACACAATGTCCCAGCCATGCGTACGCATACATAGAAAAGTGTAATTCAAACAATTCTGTAAAGTAAGTTTGCTTTCAAAATTTAATTACACATTGCATATTGGATTTAAATTAACTTACAGTTAACTTATGACACATTGGATCATAAACACTAAATATGTAAAAGGATTTTAAAAAAAAACCATCCTTATGCAAAGATGGAACTAAACTCTGCAAGCAGTGCGTGCTGAGTAACCAGTCACTGCAACTGCTTCTTGGTTTGGCACAGTGACGGTGGTCAGAGGCCTCAGGGAAAGAATATTCAAGTACACACCCAGGTAAAACCAAGTCTGTCTAGTTTGTCTTTAATGGCAGTGACAAGACTTGAAATTCAACTATATTTTCCTTAAATATCATCAGAATTGTTCACGTGTTCGAAGGACCAAAGACAGTAAATTTTGACAGGGCTTCCTTTTGGCCATTTCTCCCCCAAAGAGTTGACAGCACTACTTAATACCAGTGAAACACCAAAGAGGCAGCCTTTCCTGGATTCCCATATCACTTGTCCCCCACTGTCAAAGTTACCCAGGGCTCCGGTGGGGAAATTGGAGTTGGGAGCCTCAAGTCTAGAAGAGCAATGGGGCCTCTATATTCATCAGAGTGTTCGTGGGAGCTCATGATTGGGTTAACAAATTGCAACAGACCCCAGCCGCTTGTCACCTTTAAGAAGAACAAATGTGCTTAGTAAATGCGCTGCTAGCAGGCCCTGTGCATCCTCCACACTCCCGTCTCCTTGCCATAAAAAGCAGAGACAATGCCTTGCTTGCACAGTTGAGTCTTTAGATAACACTGTGCTTCCTGGCAAAGCAATGACCCAGGCCCTCAGCTATAAATGCCAGGCGTGCTTTCTGCTATTTAGTTAGTCTATCATCCCAAGACAAGAAACTGGCTGGTCTGGTGGTCTGCTTTGTAATTAATATGTCTAAAGGATGTATCATGTTCCCCTCTCCCCCTGACTTCCCTGAAGATAAACTAGGCCTCTGTACTCATTATGGATTCAACAATCTCTATCCCATTCTGTCTTTCCCTAAGTTCCTGCATTCCATCACACAACTGTGGATGATCTTTCCTTTGATTGTACACAATAAATGTGGGAGCATTTGAGAGGCTCATGGAGTTGGTCCCCCACTCCCTCACTCTCTTGACTTTCCACAGAGTCTTGAGTGATTCTTTCCATCATGGTGGGACTTCTGCCAGGCAGGGCCCACAAGTGTTCCTCTCCTTTTACAATACAAGGGGCTCCTAGCCTTCTTAATTGTTTTCCTGGATCAGACTCACAATTATGTAAAGTGCACACGTTGGTGGATAGAACTATGTATCCCCTAAAAATACAGGGCCCTGCACAGGCAGAGGACTGACACAAGAAGCCGCCGAAAGGAAGCCCCAGCATTAGTGCCAGTCCAGAAAAAGCGTCAAGACTTCCCAGTACTGTGGCCACATCATCTGGAAGCGCCCTGGCGAGGACAGACGAAGACGGAGTTACTGCTGCAGCAAAACTTACTGAGTGAGTTATTCTCATCGGGAAACACACAGCACGGAACACGGGTCCTTTTAGGCCTTGCTCCAGTACACACCGGAGGACTGTAATTTTTCCTGAGACACACATCCCTGGTACGACTTGTGCTCCAGTACGCACACGCTGTTTTCTACATACCCAAGATGCCAGCAAGTCCAACGAAGCATAACATCCAAAGGTCACACCAGGAACTGTATTGCCGGTTCCTTTCCAGCCTCCTTGGGGAAAAGGGCCCAGAGATAGAACAGCACGTCGTAGAACCTAAGTTAATGGAAGCTGCTCATACCAACGCAAAAATGTGCTCTCTGGAAAGCCGCCTGGGTGTCTCCCCTCCTGGAAGCCATCACCTCTTCATGTGCAAGGATGGGACAGGCTCTGAGAGCACGCAGCATCCTGCTGTTATCAAGTTTCCCAATCAGAAGCCATTTCCTTGGCTGTGGCATTTCATCACTGGGGGGCCCAGTGCCGGCCGTTTCCTTAGCTGCGGCATTTTATCACTGGTGGGCCCATTGCTGGTGAAGGCGTGGCGTACAATAGCCGGGCGCTGGGCTGTATATTTATTATATATTTATTTATTGGCTACTTCTGCTGATCATAATGTATCTGAAATCATGGTTTGACTGTGTCACTGAGTAAAGTACATAATTTCAAAATATTCTTAGGACCAGTCTCTCTCTGGTCTTAAAGTCAGGTCTAATATCTTTTGCTCTCAAATCCACGACTGGAATCCTAATACTGAAGTCTTCTACTTTGTTTATGATTTGATCAGACCCTAACCTTAATAATTTTGTTATGTTATAGAAGAGAATGTCACATAATTTGAAAAAAAGATGGAATTACAGCTATGGATTTTTTTTTTCTAATAGTTGGAAATGACCAGTAAGAGTTGAAACACAACACTACCACTGCTAGTTGACACTCTTCCTACACTTCAAGGCTAAATTTAGTTAATAAATTCAAAGCAACACTTCTGTTTACTAACTCCAAGATGTTTTGAATTTCTTTTTTAATTTCTCTTTCCCATTTTCTTTTTTACTGTTCTATGTATCTTCTTGTCTTTGTGCTAATTCTCAATACACTTGCCCTTTGAATCAATGGGTTCCACATCCACAGCTTCTGCTGCAGTTACAATGAACTGTGGTTTGAAGATATTTCCCCACCACACACACACACACAAAATCCAAAAAGTTCCAAAAACAGCTACTTATATAACATTTACACTTTATTAGGTATTATACATGATCTAAAGATGATTAGTGTATAGGGAGGATGTGCATAACTTATATGCAAATACTGTACTCTTTTGTGTAAGGGACTTGAGTATCCATGGATTTTGGTATCCAAAGTGGTCCTGGATTCAGTCTTCCACCGGTAGTGAGAAATGATTGTACAACTAATAAAAAATTAAGTGGAAGTGCCTGTCATACACAACACAATATCATGGTAGAAGCACCAGGATGGTTTGACTTGCCCTGTGCTCCAGAACATGCCACTGTAACTCTTCATGACTTCTCAACTCAGAAGTAAATTATTGGGAGGGTAGGGGCCAAGATGGCAGAGAAGAAGGAAGCTCGTAGCGCAGCCTCTCCCATAAATTCACCAAAACTCACATCCATGGACTCACCCAGACAACTAGAGCACCTGCTGAACTCTGACAGAATCACCTTCTTCAAAAGACAAAGATGCCATGAATCTGGTAGGAGAAAAGGAAAAAAGAAAGAAGAAAAATCAAAACAGTGTGGACTGTTCCTGTGGGGAGGGTGCAGCAAAGGAGGAATAGCGCTTATTCCCTGCATCTCCCCCCTCTTCAACAGAGAGGTCAGTGGGATATAGGAGGAACTTCTGAGGCTCAGATCTGTACAGAGCATCCCTTGACTGACAGAACTAAGTTAAATGGGTACAAATGGTCCCTGTGACACCCATCCCTAAAGGCAAAGTGGCAGGTGGGGGGCGGGACAGGCTGCCTGAGCCAGATGGAGAACTGGGACAGGCTGCACACAGGCAACCCTGGGGGAATGCAGGGTGCTGCACACCATGGATGAGTGGGTACACAGGACAAAACAACATGGGCCCTCCATAAAACAACACGGCTGATGTGCTTGGGGGGGACAGGTGTCATATCCCCATCTCTGAAACCCTGCAGAAGGTTTTTAGGAGAAGAGAGGCAGGGCTTAGGCACAGCTGCGATATCCTCCAGTGCTTAGTACCTAGGCAGGGGTGGGGCCAAAACCTGAATCCGTACCTAAGGGCTTAGCAGCCTCAAAGGCCAGATGGAGACTTGTCTACAGCCCGAGGCAGATAGGATCCTTCCACCCTGGTACCTCAGAGAACTCACACCACCAAGACAAACAAGGAGTTGAGTTTTGGCATGGAGCAGGGAAGGCGCCGTTCCGAGGTCTTCCCCAAGTCCACCTACAGAGCGGCAACCCAAGACAGAGTGGGCACAGAGCAGCGGAGCAACCAGCACGGGAGAGGGCGGGTGGCCACCCACCTTCCTGGCAGGAGTAGCACTTGACCGTGGTGCTGGGAGGGGGCGCAATCTGCCCACCTGCCTTGCCTGAGCGTGCTGCAGAATCTGGAGGGGGAATGACCTGCTTGCCCAACGTGAAGGAGCGCAGCACCTGACCCAGTGTTGGGAAAGGGTGCAATCAGCTTGCTGACAGGCATTGGGAGCAGCACAGAAGAGGGCGCCAACAGACAGCCTCTGGAAACAGCAAGCTGAGTTCACAAAACAGGGCAAAGACAGAAAAACCTCTCAATAAAATCATTAAGAGCACACAGTCTCCACGAGAACACATCCTCCCTCTTTTTTTTTTTTTTAATCTTTTAAAATCTGTTCTATTTTCTATTACCTTCTTAATTTTTACTTTTAAACAATTGTATATGCTTCCAGTTTTAATCCTTTTTAAATTTTTAAAAAATATTTTTATTATTATTATTTTTTAAAAATCCACCTCATTTCATTTTTATTTCTCTTGGTTTTGATCTCCTGTTATTGATTATACACAGGTTTCATTTTTTTCTGTTTTCTTCTTTTTTTAAGTTTTTAAAAGACATCTCAACCTGATTGCTATTCTGCTTCAACTTGCTCTTCTATTATTGATTACACACTGTTTTCAAACCTTTTCTTCTCCCTTCTTTTACAATTCTCTTTTTATTTTATGTTTTTAATCTGTTCTATTTTCTATTACCTTTTTAATTTTTACTTTTTAAACAAGTGTGTAAGTCTCCAGTTTAATCCCTTTAAAATTTTTCTTTAAAATATCCACCTGAGTTTATTTTCATTTCTCTTGGTTTTGATTTTATTTGACTGATTATACACAGGTTTCAAGTATTGGGTTTTTTTGCTCTTTTCTCCTTTTTCAAAATGTTTTTAAAAGGTGTCTCAACTTGATTGTTAGTCTGATTCAACTTGCTCTTCTATTACTGATTATACACTGTTTTCAAACCTTTATTCTCTCACGTCTTTTAAAATTCTCTCTCTCTCTCTTTTAAAGTTTTATTCCTGCATAGGCATTAGAAAGATAACTAAATAAACTCCTTAAGGAACACAATAGATAATTGATACTCCATGAGCCACAGTGCCAGAGAGACATGAGCAAGATGAAGAAGTAGAGGAACAACTCCCAATTAAAAGATCAAGAGAAATCCCTATAAAGAACAATCAAGGAAATAGATATTGATGGCCACTAAATAAAGATTTCAGAAAAGGTAGTGATCAAAGTACTGAAGAAACTAAAAGAAATAGTGTTTAGAGATATAAAATATGTCAAAAATGAAATTGAATGTATAAAGAAGAGCCAAGTAGAATTGGTAAACTTATTTTCTGAGATGAGAGCTGACCTAAAGGCTGTATGAAGCAGACTAGATAATGCAGAGGAATGAATAAATGACCTAATAGACAGGACAACAGAAAGCACCCAATCAGAACAGCTGAGAGAAAAACGAATAAAAACCAGTAAAAATAACATAAGGGACCTATTGGATAATATAAAGTGGGCCAATCTACACATAATAGGGATTCCAGAAGGGGAAGAAAGATGAAAGGGGATTGAAAAGGTACTAGAAGAAATCATGACTGAAAACTTCCCAACCCTAAAGAAGGAATCAGATATCCATGTACAAGAAGCTCAGAGGGACCCAAACAGGAAGAACCCAAACAGACCCACACCAAGACATATCGTAATTAAGATGGCCAGAGTCAAGGACAAAGAAAGGATCCTAAAAGCAGCAAGAGAGAAAAATAAAGAGTGAGTTACAAGGGAACCCCCATAAGGCTCTCAGCTGATTTCACTACCCAAATACTACAGGCCAGAAGGGAGTGGCAAGATATATTCAAAGTCCTGCGTGAAAAAAAGATGCAGCCTAGGTTACTCTATCCAGCAAGGCTATCCTTTAGGATACAAGGAGAGATAAAGAACTTCACTGACAAGCAAAAATTACAAAGGCTTAGCAACACTCAACCCATGCTAAAAGAAATACTGACAGGTCTACTCTAAATAGAAAAGAAGCAGGATGCTACAAAAATGAGAAACTCATAACTGGAAAGGAGATAACTGCCATGAAGTACAAATAGAAGAATAAACACAAAATTGTAAAAGAAAACATCTAAATCATTAAGAGTGGAGAGAGGGGAGCAAGGAAAGCCATTGTGGAAAACAATATGGAGACTCCTCAAAAGACTAGGAATAGACTTACCATATGACTCAGGAATCCCACTCCTGGGCATCTATCCAGAGGGAACCCTACTTCAAAATGACACCTGCACCCCAATGTTCATAGCAGCACTATTTACAATAGCCAAGACATGGAAACAGCTTAAATATCCATCAACCAATGACTGGATAAAGAAGAGGTGGTATATTTATACAATGGAATACTATTCAGTCATAAAAACTGACAACATAATGCCATTTGCAGCAACATGGTTGTTCCTGGAGAATCATTCTGAGTGAAGTGAGCCAGAGAGAGAAAGAAAAATACCATGTGAGATTGCTCATATCAGGAATCTAAGCAAACAAACAAACAAAAACACATAAATACAAAACAGAAACAGACTCATAGACATACAGTACAAGCTTGGGGTTGCTAGGGGGGCAGGGGGTGGGAAGGGACAGACTGGGATTTTAAAATGCAGAATAGATAAACAAGATTATATTGTATAGCACAGGGAAATATATGCAGGATCTTGTGGTAGCTCACAGTGAAAAAAAATGTGACAATGAATATATGTATGTTCATGTATAGCTGAAAAACTGTGCTGTACACTGGAATTTGACACATTGTAAAATGAGTATAATGCAAAAAAAGTTTAAAAAGAAGACTTAAAAGTTAAAAGAGAAGGTTTGAGGAGGCATTTGAGGGACATATGATTAACCTATCAATATTTATATGCTAATGAAAATAGCACAAAATTCTTGTAGAAAAATCTCCCCACCTCACTGTGTTCCACTTAAGTTTGGAAAGAAATGAAGATAAGCAAAAAAACAAAAAACAAAAACCAAAAAGAAACAGAGAAAAATGTTATCTGTTGTGATCAAATTTGGGGAAAAAAATGCTTGCCATTTAAGAGAAATTTTCTATTTGTTCTATACATTCTAAAATCTATATGCAACAAAGGAGAATAGTATATATCATCAGTCTAGAAACTTGAAAGAAAAGATCTACTTCTATTTTTCACCCTGAGGCTGTTCTAGTTCCAGGCTGAATTAGTTGTAGGCTATCACAAGTCTTTCCTCATTTATGCTGGCACATTTCAAGCAAATTCAAAGTTAATTTAACTTTGTTAAATTCACATTAGTGAAAAACAGAATATCATAAATACAGGTTTTTCTTAGTGAAGTTTGAGTATCTGTCTTCATCTCACTTTAAAAAAAAAAATCCAATACAAATATGCACAGAATAAAGCACTGTAATTCAGTATAGTATTGTGAAAGAAAATATAAATTAAAAGCCAAAGGGGTAAGTTCTAACACATTACACAAAATCTTTTATTCAGAACAATAAAAACTACCATCTACAGGAAGTAGGTGGTGAAACCTAACATTTTATACTTAAACTATTTTTTTACATTGAAAATCTGCAAATTAATCTGATTAGTCTTCATATTTAATTATTTTCAAAAAATTTTAACTCAACGACCATCCCAGCTGGAAACACTTGAGTGTTATTTCTACAAAAAAATTAATTAATTAAAAAAAAAATAAAACCAAGTAAGTGAATGAAGGGCCACAGATGGCAAAATATCCTTTCTTCTCATGGGTGAGTTGTATTCCATTATATATATATATATATATATATATGCTGTGTCTTCTCTACCTATTCAGCTATTGATGTGCACTTAGGATGCTTCCATATCTTGGCAATTATAAATAATGTTGCTGTTAATAGCAGAGTGTATGTATCTTTTTGAATTAATTCTTATTATCTGCTTGGCTTTATTCCTTTTAGAACTATGTAAGTTTAAAAATCTAACGCTCTAAACATTCTGAGAAACAATGAACAGTACATATATGTAAATTTTTAAATGTACAGTATATTGTGATATGTATCTATCTGCAATATATTGTAAATTTCCAGTCAAATTGTGACAATTCTACCTAATAAAACTGAAAAATGAACGAAGTGTCATTTCTACAAATATAATTTAAGTGTGGAACTTAAGTAGGTATTCTTTTCTCTTTTACTTATTGAAGTTTCTCTTAATCATTCAAGTTCCTTTAACTGTGCTAATGTTGTTCGCAGTTAGGTTCTTGTCCTGTCACAGAAAGGACTGAGAGACAAGCACGGAGTCAAGAAAGTAAAATGAGTACTTATTAAGGGATAGACAGCACATTCTCAAGGCGAGAGCAAGCAGGCTCAGGTGACCGGCTGCCCTGAGTTTCTGTGTCAAGCTGGTTACATGAATAGACATAATATTCACTGGGGAGGGGAGAGTCTGGGGTCATATTCCCTGATTTCCATCCCAGTTCCATTAAAGGAAGATGGAATTTTTATCCTTATTCAGTCTGGATTGGATTGGAAGTGTCACAGCATTGGTGCATGGTGGGAACTTCTAATCTGCAAGGCTAATTTTATTGTGAGGAAGGCATAATGAACAAAAAGTTACATTAAGACACTGGAAATTACTGCCTTTTCTCCCCTTTCTTTGCCTGCCCACAAGGACATTTGTCACCCCAAAATGTGTGATTTCTTATCAGTCTGAACGTTCCTGCTTTTCTTTGTCTGCTTAGGGACCCCTGTTGTTCACATGATGCAGGGTGTCCTGCCATTTGGCCCTATGCCCTTTTTCTCTGTTCATATCTAGCTACCTGCCTGCTAATTTTACTGCTAATAAATCTGGCCAGATAGCAATATCCATCAAACAGTCTTAAATTTGAAGGAGAGGGAAGAATCACACAATCAAAATAAAATTAAAATGAATGCTAAAGATGTAGATTCTGAAAATAATTCTCAAAAAATTATTACAGAATTATCTTATAACAATCCAAAAAAAAAAAAGCAGTAACAAGATATTTGGAATTTATGATGTGGCAACTTTACTTTAGTAAAATTGTTTAATGATGCAACAAATCTTATCTCATTTAAAACAACTCACTGACAGAAAATAAACAAGCATTGCTAGATATCAAACTGGATCCCAATTAAATCCTGAACAGAGCGGTTTTTGAAAGCAACAGTATACTGCATTACTAGACAACATGCAAATCAAACCCGTTATGAGATCTTGGAAAAGAGTGGACTGATTAATTCCTAGATATTGAGAGCCCGCAGGGTGCTGAGGCCAGGTAGCAAGGGGGAAGCACAGGGGCAGATTCGCTTAAGAAAGGATTATGGGGTAAGAGAGAGAGTACCAGAATTCTGTATCCATTCCACCACACCCTATTCATACTTTGTAGAATAATTTACTCTCCATAAAAAAAAAGTTCAGGATTTGGAAATACACTACTATATATAAAATAGATAAATAAGGTCCTACTGCAGAGCACAGGGAATTGTATTCAATACCTTGTAATAATGGAAAAGAATGTGTGTATTTCTGAATCACTATGCTGTACACCAGAAATTAACACAACAGTTGTTAAGTCGACTATACGTCAATTAAAGAAGGTAGGAAAGAAAGAAAACGTAGCAGGGAGGGAATAGCTCAGTAGCAGATCGCATGCTTGGCATGCATAAGGTCCTAGGTTCAATCTCCAGTACCTCCATTAACAAATAAGTAAATAAAAAAACCTAATTATGTCCCCCACTCCGCCAAAAAGAGAAAGAAAACGTTCCTCGGTCCAGCAGTCTCCCATGCTCCCCGCCCCCCACCTCTCCCCACGGGGCCGCACTCCATCACTGACCCAGCGAGGTGACCCAGCGAGGTGACAGCTAAGGAGAGGGGCCAGACAATGGCAACCGTCGCGGTGCAGAGCGGTGCAGAGGGCGCCCAGGATGCTCCGCCGCCGCCGCCTCCCTCCGTCCCCCGCCGCCAACCCCTCCCACAAATACGCCTCAAAGCTTGAGGTGATTCCCGAACCACAGGTGCCGCGGGGCCGCCGCAGCGTCCGAGACTGGCCTCCGCATCCCGAGGCGCGGCGCAGAGCGGAGAGGGGAACGGACGCGGAGAGAAGTGAGGCGCCGTGCCCCAGTGGCGGGCCGGGCGGGCAAGCTCGGGGTGGGGTCGTCCGGGCGCTCGGGGGGCGGCGGAGAGCTCTCGCGACCCTCCCTCCCTGGTCCCCGTCCCCGGCGCCCCCTCTCGCTTCCCGGGACTTACCGCGGCCGCGGGCCGTGGGAGTGGCGGCCTGCCCCAGGGGCCAGACGAGGGAGGACCCGGGGCTGCCAGCAGAGGGGCAGTCGGGCAGCGTGCTGGAAGCCCGGAGACGTAGCCAAGGGCATGGAGGCAGCTCAGGAGACCACAGAGTCCAAGGAAGCCAACTGGGCTGTGTCTCTACAGAGGGGTGGTGGACATAGGAAGCCAGGCCACGTGAGCCTGAATCTGCTTCTGTAAGTCCGTCTGCGCATTTGGACACCCTTTCCTTACCCTGAATTATGTGGCCACATGCCCCTATATTCACACATCATCTTAAACTTTACTTTTACAAACCCTGCTTGTATAACAGAAAAGAACAAATCTGACTCCATATTAGATCTGTTCCTTTGGCTTTAAGTCCCTGTGCCATTTCCTGGGCTTAGTCTTGTTAGCTCTGTACCTTTTGTAAAAGAATGTTGCCTTTAGCCTGAAATAGTTAGGAGCCTATTTGCAAGGCTCTGACCTTTAAGGGTATTAATAATTTTCCATTCATAGAAAGATAACGACTTGCAGAATGGAAAATAACGTCTGTTTTTGCTGGAGGCTTTTAGAGGCACCATGAACTGACCCACAAGGATAGCTGCAAGAACAACGGATTCCAAGAACAGAATTCCTACACCAAGAAGTTTGCAACAACCAACCACACCCCCTCCCCTATTTAGTATAAAAGGAGCCTGAATTCTGACTTGGGGAAGATGCTCTTCAGGACATTAGTCTGTCATCTTCTCAGTCCGCCAGTTTTCTGACTAGTTACTATTCTTTGCCTCAACACCTCATCATATAATTTATTAGCCTGTTGTGTGCTGAGCAGAAAAAGTAACTCATAATCCACTGCCTGGAATATAAAATATAACTAAGAAATATGCATTAACTAAAAAGCACGGTAAGATTATAGATTTGTTAAAAGCTATAATGCTGACCATAGTGCCTACTATTTTATGGGTGGGCCCTTTTTGGGGTTTTTTTTTTTAATAAATGAAAGAATGGATGGGTCATCTACTTGAACTTGTAAAGACAAGATGAGAGGGAAGCCTCACGAGTTTTGAATACTTCCCATGTCAAATGCTATTATCTTCACACCTAAGTTCTTACAAATGAAACAAAAATTGTGTTTGTTGGGCCATAACCTTTTTGCTGAAGATCCCAAACATAAATCACCAGAGCTTTTTAATGGCCCACTGTAAGAAAGAAATGCTGTTTTTCATGAAGCTAAATTTAATCAATGTTTAGGAATTCCTTATACGGATTATGTTTTTCTATTTTATTATATGCATTTAATGTCTTTCTAAAATTAAGATCTATATAGGTAGGGTTTACGGGCATTTTTAATGACTGGCCAAGTATGTACTAGTAATACTGCCTCTTTTAAGCACTTTTTCTAAAATCCATTTGAACTGCTTGGAAATTTTTCTATTAACATAGTAATATACACTGGAATGCAAAATAAGTGTACAGTACAAAGCACAGAGCTGGTTTTTCTATTTCTTTAACCTCCTACACAAATTTCTCCCTTCTCCATGACCAATTGTGTATCAAAGCCACATGCCAAAGTCCCATATTTCTACAAAAAATAGATACCATTAAACATTTCAAAGATATGTTTATTGTGGTCTAATGGGTCTCTGATTCTAATTTCTTCTCTTCCCTTGACACTTAACAAAACATATATATTCTGAGGCTTGCAGAATAGGCAAGTTAAGAAGCGGAGAAACTTAGAACAGTGGTGTGTTGTGGTGTGTGTGTGTGTGTGTCTGTGTGTGTAACACTGGCACCCACCTTTGTCCCTGCACCTCTGTGATCAGAATAGATATTGCCAATATTTGGGGGAAAAAATTTTATTGCCTACCTGGTGACTGCAAGGTATTCCAGGACTGCATGCACTACTACCAGCTATGGGTTTGGCGGTGGCTTATGGTATCTGTTACTATGCTAACAACTACAACTGACTAATATTAAGTTCAATTTACCATGAAAACCCATTGCTGGAATTTGTAAGCTTTTGTATAGACACTAGAGTTCCAAAATATTTACATTAGACAGGTTGTACAACTGTTGTTTAAGTGGGGAGAGGGATTCCCAGAACTTTTGATTCTACCATCTTCTGGACATATGTCCATCTCTCCCTTTTTTTTTTTTTTTCCTTTTTGTATATTCTGCAGATATTTTCTATGTGGTTAACATAGGAATTATAGACAGCATTGTAAAAATATAACAATCTATTTTAATACATAACACCTTAACTTTAATCATATGAAACAACTTTATCCTATACAGCTTTGCTTCACTCCCCATTTTGTTGCTTATATAAAAAACATTTCTACATTGTATAGTCACTAACATAGACATATTGTTCTTAATGTATTTTTCTCTTAAATTATATGGAATTAAAAGTGGAGTTACCAACCAAAATTACATTACTGGTTATTATGTTTGTTCATGTATTTATCTTTATTATAGATTTTTAAATGTCCATTTGACTTTAAGTAAGCCTCTAGGATAATTTTAATTCAAATGGATGGAATTCCTTTAGTATTTCTTCTAGAGATCGTCTAGCGGCAATAAACCTTCTCTTTTAAAAACTATCTGGGATTTTCTTAATTTCTCTGTCCTTTTTGAAGGACAGTTTTCCAGGGCATAGAAGTAATTCTCAGTTTACTGTTTTTCTTTCAGTATCTTAAAGATATTTCAGAACTCTAATATTTCAGAAGAGAAATTATCTATTCATCTTAATGAGGATCGCTTTTACACAATGAGTGACTCTTTTCTTGTTGCTTTCAAAGCTGTCTTTGCTTTTGACAATGTGATTGTAGTGTTTCTTGTACACATCTTCACGTTTTCCACTTGGCCTTTGTTGAGTTTCTTGGTTTATGTGTCAGGTCTTTCATCAAATCTGAGATACTTTCAGCCATTTTTTTCTTCAAATAATCTCTCTGCCTCTCTCTTTTTTCCTTCAAAGACTCTCTCATTATGTATATTTGTTTTTGCTTGATGGTTTCGTTAGTCTCATATGCCCTTACACTTTTCTTATTCTTTCATTTTTCTCCTCCTCAGAGTTGATCATTTCAATTCTGATAACTTCACATTTGCTATTTTTTCTACCAACTTAAGTAATCTGTTGACCTCTTCTCGTCACTTTTTAATGTCAATTATTTTATTTTTCAGCTCCAGAACTTATTTTTAAATTTTTAAAAACAATGTACAATTTTGTTGATTTTCTCCTATCTTCATACATTGTTTTCCTGATATTCTCTACTTTTTTGTGTTTTCCTTCAGCTCTTTGAACATATTTGAGGGCTGTTTAAAAAATCCTTATCTAGTAAGTCTGATGTCTTTGTTTCCTCTAGGACAGTTTCTGTCAACTTAGTTTCTTTAAATGGACCATATTTCTTTGTAATGTCTTGTATATTTTCTGTTGTTGAAAATTGAGCATTTAAAAAAAAGTCATCTTTCTTAGCCTTTACAGATTTCTTCTTTCTTTTTTAAAAAATCAAAATATGTTTGATTTACAATGTTGTATTTGATTCAGATGTACAGCAAAGTGATTCAGTTTTCCAGATTCTTTTCCACTATAGGTTATTACAAGATATTGAATATAGGTCCCTATACTATACAGTAGATACTTATTGTTTATCTGTTTCATATATAGTAGCATGTATGTGTGTTTGTGTGTTAATCCCAAGCTCCCAGTTTATATATCTCTTCGATTTCAATTTCCTTTTGGTAACCATAGTTTGTTTTCTAAGTTTGTGAATCTGTTTCTGTTTTGTAAATAAGTTTATTTGTAACTGTTTTTTTTTAGATTCCACATATAAATAAAATAAAACATTTGTCTTTCTCTGTCTGACTTATTTCACTTAGCAAACTACCCTCTACATCCAACCATGTTGTTAAAAATTGCAAAATTTAATTCTTTCCTTTGGCAGAGTAGTATTCCATTATGTGTGTGTATGTATGTATGTGCATCTTCTTTATCCATTCTTTATCCAGTCACTGTTCATGGACACATAGGTTGCTTCCATGTCTTGGCTATTGTAAATAGTGCTGCTGTGAACCTTGTGGTTATGTATTTTTTCAAATTAGAGTTTTCATCTTTTCCAGATATATGCCCATGTGTGGGATTACTGGATCATAGGGTAACTCTGTTTTTAGTTTTTAAAGGAATCTCCATACTGTTCCTCATAGTGGTAGTACTAAGTTGCATTCCTACCAGCACTGCAGGAGAGTTCCTTTTTCTCCAAATCCTCTCCAGTGTTTATTATTTGTAGTCTTTTAAAAAAATCATTTTATATTATTTAAATTTATTTGTTTGTTTGTTTGTATTAGTTTTGTTTTGTCTTGGGGGAGGTAATTAGGTTTGTTTGTTTGTTTGTTTGTTTGTTTGTTTGTTTGTTTTAATGGAGGTACTGGGGATTGAACCCAGAGGTGAGGGAATGGCAAAGGAAGAATAGGGCTTTTATGGTGGGATGCCCCTTCTCCAACAGAGAAGTAAGCAGGGAACCTCCAAGTCTCGGAGGTGTGCACAGCAGCCTCTTAGGCAACAGAACTGAGAGAAATGAGCAGAAAGGATCTCTGCAATCCCCAGCCATGTACACAAGCCAACAGGGGTGGGCTGGGATTGGCTGCCCAAGCCCAGGCAGAGGGCTGGGGCTCACCGCATAGAGGCAGCCTCAGGGGACTACAGCATGCTGTGGTCCATGACTGGGAGTGTACATAGAACAGAAGAGCCTGTGTCTCCCATAAAAAAAAGCACCACTGCTGGTGTGCATTGGACGGATGGACACAATACAGCTAAGCCATAGCCGCTATCTTCACAGGCCCATAACATCATTTGCTGGTATGTTCTCAGATGTCCAGACTTACAGTCAATTAATCTTTGACAAAGGAGGCAAGAATATACCGTGGAGTAAAGACAGCCTTTTCAGCAAGTGGTGTTGCAAAAACTGAACAGCTTCATGTAAATCAATGCAGTTAGAACACTCCCTCACTCCAAACACAATAATATCTCAAAATGGCTTAAAGGCTTAAAAATAAGACACAATAAACTTGCTAGAAGATAACATAGGCAAAACATTTTCCAATATAAACCTTTGTAATGTTCTTCTAGGCCAGCCTACCCAGGGAATAGAAATAAAAGCAAAATAAACAAATGGGACCTAATTAAACTTACAAGCTTTTGCATGGCGAAGGAAACCATGAGCAAAACAAAAATACAACTATGAAATGGGAGGAAATATTTGCAAATGATGCAACTGAAAAGAGATCAATTTCCAGAATATATAAACAGCTCATACAACTTAACAACAAAAAACAAACAACCCAATCCAAAAATGAGCAGAAGACCTAAACAAGCAAATCTCATAAGAAGACACAAATGGACAACAGGCACAGAAAAAAATATTCAATATGACTATTATCAGAGAAATGCAAATCAAAAATACAGTGGGATAGTTTCTCACACCAGTCAGAATGGCCATCACTAAAAAGTCCACAAATGATAAATGCTGGAGAGGCTGTGGAGAAAAGGGAACCATCCTGTACTGTTGATGGGAATGTAAATTGATGCATCCACTATGAGAACAATACGGAGATTCCTTAAAAAACTAAAAATAGACTTACCATATGACCCAGCAATCCCACCCCTGGGCATATATCCAGAGGGAACTTTAATTTGAAATGATACATGCACCTGAATGTTCGTAGCAGCATTGTTTACAATAGTCAAGACATGGAAGCAACCTAAATGTCCATCAACAGACAACTGGATAAAGAAGATGTGGTATATCTATACAATGGAATACTGCTCAGCCATAAAAAGAATAAAGTAATGCCACTTGCAACAATATGGATGGTCCTAGGAAGCATCATTATAAGTGCAGTAAGCCAGAAAGAGAAAGAGGAATAACATATGAATTCATCTACAAAACAGAAACAGACTCCCAGACATAGTAAAAAATCTTATGAGTTACCAAGCAAAAGGGAGTAGGAAGGGACACATTTGGGAGATTGAGATTTGCAAATGTTAATCACTACATATAAAAATAGATAAAAGAAAATTTGTTCTGTACAACACAGGGAAATATATTCAATATGTTATAATAACCTTTACTGAAAAAATATGAAACAAATGTATGTATATATATATATGCACCACTGGGTCATGATGCTGTATATCAGAAATTGACACACTGTAACTGACTATACTTCAGTAAAAATTTGAAAAAAGGAAACATGCTTGTACGTAAATCTTGAGACTACAGACTGTTTTAAGGTTACCTATTGCTATGTTTCCCTCTATAAAGATTGCTCCAGGTTTATACCTCATGAGTAAACTATGAATGTGCTCTCTGCACTGCATTCTGGATACTGCATGCCAATTTAAGGAGTGAAAAGTGTTATTCTTCTATTAATGGAGATTTATAGAGTATTGGCCAATATTCTTAATAGGCCACACTTTTCATGTCTCTATAAACATATAAATTCTATTTTGTACTCTAGAGCAGTACATGACAAAATCATATGGCATAAGGTACCAGAATTCAAGAGCACTTCCACAGTTCAGTGTGTTCATTAATGTAGCACATTTAAAAATCTGTTTCTAGAGCTTTTTAATCACAATAGCAGAAACACTGTACCAAGTAAGCAATAACTCTCCACTTCACACTCCTCCAACAACTGATAACCTGTAATCTATTTCCTGCTTCTATAAAATTGTTTATTCTAAATATGTCATAGAAATGGAGAATTTTTGGAAATATATACTGATGATACTTATACAACATTGTAAATGTACTTATACCACTAGATTTTATATTTAAAAAAGGAAATGTATTTGTTTATTTGTCTGTTTATTTATTTATAGTACAACAACCCTTATCATGAGTTCTACCTTTTAAAAATTATAAGTGTACAATACAGTATTGTTAACTATAGGTACAAAGCTGTATAGCAGAGCTCTAGAACTTATTTATCTTTCATATCCAAAAGCTTATACTCATTGAATAACAACTCTTCATTTCATAAACCCCTCAGCCTTTGGCATCACCATACTACCTTCTGTGTCCCTGAAGTTGACTACTTAAGATATTTCATATGAGTGGAATCACAAAGTCTTTATGCTTCCACAATTGGCTTATTTCTATTAGATATTTAGAATAATACCCTTGTGGTTCATCCATGTTGCACATGTAGAAGAATTACCTTCTTTTTTTAAAAGCTGAATAATACTTTATTATATACTAAATTTTCTTTATCCATTCATCCATTACTGGAATTTTAAGTTGTTCCTGTATTTATTGGCAATAATGGTGAAATGCAAGTACAGAAATCTCTTTGACATTCTGATTACAAATCTCTTGAAAAAAATCATATTGCTAAATCACATATACTTCTATTTTTAGTATTTTGAGGAACTTGCATGCTGTCTCCCTTAGTTTATGCACTATCTTACAGTCCTAGCCGCAGAGCACAAGGATTCCAAATGTACCACACTCACATCAATGCTTGCTAGATGATGATGAGATAGATAGATAGATTAGATAGATTAGATAGATATTGATATAGATAGATATAGATATTGGTATCTATAGATATCTATATCTACTAAGATATCTACTAACAGGAGTGAGGTTGTAACTCATATTTTTGATATGCATTTCCATGATAATTAGTAATTTTTTTTTGATCATTAGTAATGTTAAGCATAATTTCCATATACTTGTCAGCCATTCGTATGTATTCTTTAGGAAGATGTCTCTTTAAGTACTTTGTTCAATTTTTTTTGCTATTAAATTGTAGATGTTTCTTACACATTTTCAATATTAACCCCCCAATCAGATGAGTGGTTGACAAGTATTTCTCCCATTCCATAAGTTGACTTTTAACACTGATGATTGTTTCATTTGCTTTGTAGAGCTTTTTTTTTTTTTTTAAAAGTTAGATGTAATCCCACTTGTTGATTTTAGCTTTTGTTGCCTGTACTTTTAGTGTCATATCTAAGAAATAATTGCCAACACTAATGTGATGAAGCTTTAGATTTTCTTGGAGTTCTAGACTTTTAGGTCTATATTTAAGTCTTCAAATGATTTTAAGCGGATTTTTTTCTGTAAGTAAAGTGTCCCTTTGCATTCTTGTGTATGTGGATATCCAGTGTTCATAACATCATTTGTTGTTGAAGAATTATCTCCTCCCCATTGTTAATTCTTGGAACCTTTGTTAAAAATTTGTTGACACTGTATGTGTGGTTCATTCCTGGGATTTCTGTTCTGTTCTACAGGATTATTTTTGTCTCTGTGCCAGAAGTCCCACACTGTTTGATCACTGTGACACTGTAATATACTATGAAATCAAGAAATGGGATGCATCTGGCTTTGTTCTTCTTTTCCAGATTGTTTTTAGTTATTCAGTCTTTTGTGGTTCAACATAAATTTTAATAAAAATTCTATTTCTCTAAAAAATGCCATTAGAATTTAGCTAGTTATTGCATTAAATCTGTAGATCACTTTGTGTAGTATTCACATTTTAAAAAATAAGTCTTTTAATCTGTAATATGGATTTCTTTCTATTTATTTTTGTCTTTAATTTCTTTCATTAATGTTTTATATTTTCCAGTGGACAAATATTTCATCTTTCTGCTTAAATGTATTCCTAAATATTTCATGTTTTTTGATGCTTTTGTAAGTGGAATCATATTCCTTGTTTGTTTGCTTGTTTGTTTTTGAGTAATTCACTGATAGTGTATAGAAATGTAACTAAATTTTTGTATGATTTTATACCCTGCAACTCTATTAAAGTTATTTACTAGCTCTAACACTGTGTGTGTAAAATCTTTAGGATTCCTACACAGAAGATCATAACACTTGTGAACAGAGGTAATATTACATCTTCTTTCCCAATATAAATAGCTTTTACTTCCTTACCTAGCTGTTTTGACGTGTATATCAAATTTTATTCATATCCATTAATGTGTCCCCTAAGAAAACATTCCTAAAATAATTTATTTTCACAGTGAAAAGTTTTTTATCTTACCTAATACATATTCTCCATACTGACCATTCAAAAATTCTTGCCTTATTATATTTTTATTTTTTATTATATTTTTAAATAATGTTTTTCTATCAATATTTTGTACAACATAAATATATAAATTATCACATATCTGGATATCATGAAAATATCAAATTATAAGAAAAGTTTATAAACATTATCAAATTTTGTGTTTGTCATGCACCAGGAATAGTTCATAGACAAAATTTATCTTCATGAGTAAGTATCTAGTAGGAAGTATCTCATAATTAATATTAAAACATGTTTATTACATAGCCTTCTTTTATGCTTCAACAACTGATTCTAGAAATAGATATGTCAGTTCAAGGTACAAAGGAACTAATGATTTATTAGTTGGGGAAGGGACAATCATGGTATAAGCATTGATAATTATAGTATAATGTATTTGCTTACTCACAAAATAAGGTGGAGAAAGCAAATTGAAACTGCCTGGGAGTCTGGCTTCCTCCCACAATGACCCAGCATTCACCTGCTCAGGCCCTACTTGGTTAGCAATACAGCTCCACATTAGGGCATGTGCTGCCACAGCTGTGGGAAATACTCAAATGTGAGGCACTGTGACAGCCAAGGTCAGAATGGTATCTGATCAAGACAGGGGCAGCATTACTGGCATTTACATAGACAATACATCAAAAGCCTTCTGGATCTCTGATTGGGGCCAGGGCTACCACAGCCCATGCCCAGAATCATGCAAGTCCCTAAATAGCCCCTCTTCCTCCAGAATCTCTCCCCTCAGCAACAAATTTCCAAAATATATAAGGGGCACATTCAGCTTAATATCAAAAAAACCCAAAGAACCCAATCAAAAGCTGGGCAGAAGACCTAACTAGACATTTCTCCAAAGAAGACATCTAGATGAAATGATACTATATATAGAACACCCTAAAAGCTCCACACAAAAACTGCTAGAGCTGATAAAAGAATTTGGCGAGGTAGCAGGATTAACGAACAGAATCCAGTTGCATTTCTTTACACAAACAATAAAATATCAGGAAAGGAAAGGAAAGAAACAATCCCTTTTAAAATTGCATCCAAAAATAAATAAATAAAATATTTAAGAATAAATCCAACCAAGGAGGTAAAACACACACAGAGAACTACAAAACTAACACTATAAATAAACTACACTTCAATAAAAAAATAAAAGTTTGCCAATCCTGATCTAAAGAATGTGAGAAGCAGAAAGGTTTTTTTGTTTTGTTTTGCATCGTTTTTACAAATTTTAATATATTCTAAGTGTAAAAATCTTCTCCCACATAGTGAAGATATTTTCCTAACAAGGTTTTAAAGGAAACATTACAGAAAGTCTCTCTTTGACCTCTGTCCTCTGCCACCTTGTTTTCTCCCCGGAGGCCACATTATCAGATTGTTCTTAGTTCTTCCGGAGACATATGTACAAAATGTTGAGGTGGTGAGCCAGGAAAGCAAGCCTAACCAAATATTACTTACTTACCTTAATAATGATACCAAGAGGCAAAAGAGAGGCACTAGCTCCTCAGTGTTCTATTTTCTTTTTTGGAATAATGGTCAAGTGGATGCAGCACTGATAGGGAAATTGTCTTACTTTCAAAGAACCCCTGAAGAAAAAATTCTCACCTCTTTATGGACACAGGAATTCAGGGGTTTTGGAGGAGAAGAGAGGAAGGGCAAGCAGTGGATAACTACTGAGAAAAGTTCATCAGCCAAGGTCCTGAAGAAGATGGTCTCTTTGGAAGCATGTGAGAAGTGCTTCAGCAAGTGATACTAGTAAGCAGGCTTCCAAAAGACACCCAACCTAGGAATGCAGATATGTACATGACCAAGGCTGGCTCAAGGGGGCCTCAGTCGTTGATTTAAACTCCCTCTGGAAAACTGCAAGGCCCTGGCTGCGCACCAATTCAGCTTGCCCTCCAAAAGGGCTGTCATACAGCTTTTCTTTTGCCTAAACAAACACAGCTAGGATTTTGGCCTGGAGCCAAACTCCTCATAAAGATGTCATTTTCCTATAATATTTGATCAGCATTATTTCAGATCATATTGTATTTCTCTGCTTAATGAAAAAAATAGTAATTAGAAGACACTGAGAAAAAAGTACAGGAAAATGTTGGTACTTTGTACAAATACAAACATGCTTAGTATTTGAGAATTTATTATACTTGCAAGTTATGTTAGAACCTCTCTTCGTGGTTCTCTTGTTTCCTGGCTATTTATTAACAAATAATTTTATATTAGTAGAATTCTTGTCCAATCTAAAATGAACTAATAAAACTGGGAAGCCTGAAGCAACAGGAGAGTTGTTAATGACTCAATCAAATTTGTTTTAAACAATTCATTAACAAAGGAAAATCACACTTGTGTAGCAGGAAATCCTTCAAGTATCACACTTGAATGGTGTTTTTTCCTAATTTAAAAGTTGCATTTAATGTTTATTTGAAGATTTTTAACCTTAGTATATAGTTTTGTCTACTGATCTCAAGAAAGAAGTCTGGTATGCTAGACTCTGTGGCTGGTCCCACAGAAGTAAGGAAGTTTGGTATCTAGACCTTCACAAAGATCAGTGCTAGTAACATTACAAAGTACGCATGTAATGTTACTTCTCTATTAATTAGAAGAATATTATTGCCCATTCTTGTTATTCAGTGACAGAAACAACAACCTTAACTTCTGTTTTTTACCTTGCAAAGGAGATAGTAGTCAACACCCTCATCATGGAGAAATTATGTATTTTTATTTAAGAGGAAATGGTGTTGAATTCTCACGTAGGATACCACTAGTTCAGACAGGAGTAAATCCACAATGTGAGTAATGTGGGAAACTGCTAAACTGATTTCAATAGAAGGCAGCCTTTAATATCACAGCATTCTCTTGACCACACTGTTGTGGTATTTTCTACAACCACTTTGTCTAAATGTTTAATCTGAAGCGACACAATATGGACTGACTGCTTTTGCAATGGCAGTGATTTACTCTTGACCTTCCTGGTCTTATACAAAGAGCCCTTTTTTTTTTTAATCTTTGAAACGTGCTTTTATTAAAATAAATCTGGTAAAATTTTATAGATACGTATAATATCAAAAGTGTCCTTATGAAAATAAACAATATATGTGACCAAGGTGGGGAAAGTGTCCTTCTGAAATAAACATTTGTACTTCTTTTACAAATGGGATTACAATCTTATTTTCTCCCAAGATAACAGTAAGGTTTTGTTTGGTAAAGATAATTCTATCATTCATCTTCTTTATAAAAGCAACCTAGAAAAAAAAGAATGCTAAATGAAACTCCTTCTTTTGGGAAATCCGAAGTTTGTGAAATTATTACAATTAGAAGTAAAATTAAAATTCAAAGATCTAACACATAACTTGCACAAAATGGATTCTGATGACAATGTTGAAATTTATTTTTTTCTATATATTTCACTATTATAACCACGCAATTTATAGATAATGGATTCATGTGTTAGGAAGTTTGTGGCAAATAATCAATCCAATGTTGTTCTAAAATTAAGTTGATGCTGAAGTTGTTTATAACATATTGATAAAAGTAGTTATCCCTATTAACACTATAAGAAGGATTTTATTACAAGGATAATATTTTTATTTTTATGTTTTATATTTTTCACAATTTTTAAAAATTTTATAACAAGGATAATATTACCAAACTATGAGACTATGTACATCAACTTTGAGTAGTACTAATACTTTTTTTCCATCTATTTTCTGGCTTTTTCTTTATCCTTTATCTTTCTTTCTTCTCCCTTCTGTTTTCTATATTTGTTCTCTTTTCCATCTTCTTCCTCATTTTCATCTTCATCCTCTATTCCACGTCCATTTTGCTTCCATCACCTCTCATTTCTATCTTCCACATGTATTAACTTCTTCTTTCCTTTTTCTTTTTTTTATTATAATTCTTATTTTTTATTGAAGGGCAGTCAATTTACAATGTTAGTTCCGTGTATACAGCAATGCAATTCAATTATGCATGTGAATACATGTGTCTTTCAGAGTATTTTCCATTACAGCTCATTAAAGAAAATTATAGTTCCCTTTGCTATATAGTAGCTTCTTTCCTTTTTCCACACTTACCCAGTTTTCATCTCCCTTCTCCTTTTTCTCTTTTCTTCCATCTTCATTTTGTTTTCTCTCTTCTCCTTTCTCTTCTTGCTTTGCTCTTCATTGTTTTCTGATCTTCTTTTTCATCTTCTTTTCTTTCTGCTGCCACTGCAGCTTTTTTTTACCTCCTTTTTCTTCAGCATCTACTTTTTTATCTTTCAGAAGTTAAAATAACTTCTCCATTTCTAGCATTTTCATTGTTACATACTTCTTTAACAACTTCTTGCTTGGATTCAGCTATTTGGTACTTGTATCTGTATTTTTACATCACACCATATTTTTGTATTCATTTTTCTTGGAGTTGATGGTTTTTTCGGTCTCAGCTCCAGTTAATGGACATAGGCATAGCAGACAGTCAGTCTGATCTTCTGTTTGGCTTTTGCTTCATATCATATTAATCTGCAACCTTTCTTTGGGCATCATTGTAGTTCTATATAGGAGACCTTAACACACATACACATACACACACGCGCGCACACAATCACAAATTGGTTTCTGCCCAGCTGCTAAGAGAGCAAATGACTTTTCAACAAACTAATTGAAAAATTTGGAACACTTCACAAATTCGTGTGTCAGTCTTGCCCAAGAGCCATACTAATTTTTTTCTGCATCGTTACAGTTTTAATGTATGTGCTGATCACAGAAATAACCTTGTTTTAAGCTCAATTTTGGTTAAAGGCAGAAATAAGAATTTCAAAAGAAAAACAAAATGTAACTTAGAATGCCATATGAAAATAGAGCTGATCCCTTTTACCCACTTTTCCCTCCGCTGACTTCCCTTCCTGGTAACACTACTTTCTTCTTGGTTATACTTGTTTGATATTGTTTTATTTGTTTTGTCCATTTTTTTTCAGTCTGTTTGTTTTCTATATTTCATGTTTGAGTGAAATCATACAGTATTTGTCTTTCTCTAATGTAGTAAGTAGCATAATTCCCCCAAGGTCCATCCATATTGTCACAAATGGCAAGATTTCATCTTCCTTTATAGCTGAGTAGTATTCCATTGTATATATAGCAAATCTTCTTTATCCAGTCATCCATTTGTGGGTACTTAGGTTGTTTGCACTGTAAATGCTATTGTAAATGTTGCAATGAACACAGAGGTGTGTATATATATTACTCTAATTAATGTTTTACATTCTTTGGATAAAATCTTAGAAGTGGAATAGCTGAATTTTATATTAGTTCTGTTCTTAATTTGCTGAGAAATCTCCATACTGTTCTCCATAGTGACTGAACCAGTTTGCTTTCCCATAACAATTCCCTTTTCTTCACGTACTTATCAACACTTGTTATTTCTTGTCTTTTTGATAATAGCCATTCTAACAGGAGTGAGGTGATATTCATTGTGCTTTTGATTTGTATCTCCCTGATGATTATGGATGTTGAGCATCTTTTCATATACCTGTTTGTTATCTGTACTTCCTCTTTGGAAACATTTCTATTCAAGTTCTCTACCCATTTTTAACTCAGGTAGTTCATTTTGTTGTTGTTGAGTTTTATGAGATCTTAATATATTTTGTATATTAGCCCCTTTGATATGTGATTTGTAAATATCTGCTCCCACTTGGTAGGTTGTCTTTTCATTTTTTTTATGGTTTCCCCTGCTGCATGGATTTTTTTTTTTTTTTGCTTGATGTAGTCTTATTTTTTTTCTTTTGTTTCCCTTACCTGAGGAGATGATATCCAGAAACATGTTGCTAAGACCAATGTCAGAGAGTATACTGCCTATGTTTTGTTTCAGAAGTTTTATGGTTTAGGTTTTACATTCAGTCTTTTTTTTTTTAACATTTTTTATTGATTTATAATCATTTTACAATGTTGTGTACATTCAGTCTTTAATCCACTTGGAGTTGATTTTTTTTTAATACAGTATGAGGTAGTAGTCTAGTTTTATTTATTTTGCTGTCCAGTTATCTCAAAACCGTTTATGAAGAGACTCTCCTGTCTCCATTATATGTTCTTTGCTCCTTCTTTGTAAATTAATTGTCCATGTATTTGTGGGTTTATTTGTGAATCTCAATTCTGTTTCATTGATCTATGTATCTGTTTTCCTGTCCAAACCATGCTGTTTTGATTATTTTAACTTCAGAATGTAGTTTGAAACCAGGAAGTGTGATGCCTCCAGCTTTGTTCTTTTTTCTCAGTATTGCTTTGGCTACACAGGAATTTTTTTGTAGTTCCATATAAATTTTTTAATTGTATATTTTATTTCTGTGAAAAATGCCCTTGGCATTTTTGGCAAGATTGGCTTCAAGTCTGTAGATTCCTTAAGGTAATATGGACATTTTACCAATGTTGATTCTTTGAAACCTTGAGCCCAGAATATCTTTCCATTTAATTGCATCTGCTTTAGATTCTTTCATCAGTGTCTTAAAGATTTCATTATAATGGTCTTTCACTTACTTGGTTAAATTTATTAATGGCATTTATTCTTTTTATAGTGGTTGTAAATGGGATTGTTTTCCTGTTTTCTCTTTTTGCTAGCTCATTGTTAATGCAACATTTTTTGTTTTTTAATTTTGTACCCTACAATGTTACTATATTTGTTTATATTTCCAATAGTTTTTTGTTGGAATCTTTGGGGCCTTCTATATGTAAAATCATGTTATTTGCAAACAGTGACAGTTTTACTATTTCTCTTCCAATGTGAATTTCTTTTATTTCTTTTTCTTCTTTGGTTGCTGTGGCTAGGACTTTCAATAAATACTGTGTTCAACAAGAGTGGTGCAAGTGGGCATCCTTGTCTTGTTCCTGATCTTAAAGAGGATGCTTTCAGTTTTTCACCACTGAGTATGATGTTAGCTGTGAGTTTGTCGTGTATGGCCTTTATTTTGTTGAGGTATATTACTTCTGTACCCATTTTATTGAAAGTATGTATTATACATGGGTGTTGAATCCTGTCAAATGTTTTCCTACATCTATTGATATGATATTATCATTTTTATCCTTCACTTTGTTAATGTAGTGTATATCACATTGATTTACAGAAGTTGAGTCTTACAGCCCTGGAATAAATTCCACTTGATAATGATGTATGATCTTTTTAATGTATCATTGTATTCATTTTCTAGTATTTTGTTGACAGTTTTTACATCTGTGTTCATCAGTGATATTGACCTGTAATTTTCTTTTATGTGTTATCTTTGTCTGGTTTTGGTATCAGGATAATGTTGTTCTCATAAAATGAGTTAGAAAGCAATCTCCTCTTTTCAACTTTTTGGAAGAGTTTGAGGATAAATGTTAAATCTCTTTGAGTGTTTGGTGGATAGAATTGTACCTGTGAAGCAGTCTTGTCCTGGACTAATGATTTGGGGAAGTTTTTTTAAATTGTATTTTTCTGTCAGTCTTATTATGTACTCATCAATCTATTCAGAATTTCTATTTTTGCAGAAGGAGGTTGTATTAGTCAAAGAATTTGTCCATTTCTTCTAGGTTGTCCAATTGGTTGGCATATGCTGTTCATAATATCCTCTTATAATCCTTTGTATTTTTGTGGTGTCAGTTGTAACTTCTCTTTCATTTATGATTTTATTTTTCAGATCCTGCTCTCTTTTATTCTTAGTTGAGTCTAGCTAAAGGCTTATCTATTTTATCTTAAAAACCAGATCAATTTCATTAATTCTTTTTCTATTGTCTTTTTTAGTCTCTGTTTTATTTATTTCCATTCTAATCTTTATTATTTTCTTCCATCTACTGACTTTGAAGTTTTTTTGTTCTTTGTTTTCTAGTTTCTTTAGATGTAAGTTTAGATTGTGGGGAGTTTTTTGGGGTTGGTTTTTTTTGTTTGTTTTTTGGTTTTTTTGAGATTTTTCCTGTTTCTTTAGTTAGGTCTGTGTCACTATACACTTCCCTCTTAGTATTGCTTTTGCTATATCCCACAGATTTTGGTGTGTGGTATTTTCATTTTCATTTGTCTTCTGGTATTTCAAATTTTCTCCTTTGATTTATTTGTTGGTCCAATAGTTGTTCAGTAGCATGCTGTTCAGTCTCCACATATTTGTGATTTTTCCAAATTTATTGTAGTTGATTTTTGGTTTCATATCACTGTAATCAAAAAAGATGCTTGATTTCAATCTTCTTAAATTTACTGAAACTTGTTTCCTGTCTCAGCATATGATCTATCATTGAGGATGTTCTATGTGCACTTGAAAAGAATGTATATTCTTATATGTTTGGATGGAACATATGCTACAAATTTATCAAATCCATCTTGTCTAATGTTTATTAAGGCCCCTTTTTCCTGTTGAATTTCTGACTGGATAATCTGTACATTGATGTAATTAGGGTTTTAAAATGACCTATTAATATTGTTTTATTATTAAAGTCAGTTTCCCCTTCTAGATCTGTTAATAATTGTTCTTTGTATTTTGGTGGTCCTGGTCTTGTTTTTTTAATCCATCCAGTCACTCTGTGTCTTTTTATTGGTGAATTCTATTTATTTACATTAAGGGTGATTATTGACAGATGAGGTCTTAGTATTCCCATTATGTGTTTTGTTTTCAGGTTGCTCTAGATCACCACTGTTACTCTTTCTTTGTATCTCTATCTGCAATTTTAGCTTGGTGGTTTCATTGATGACTTTCTCAGTTTCTTCTTTTTTGTACGTTTCATGTCTCTGCTGTAATTTATATATTGTGGTTACCGCGAGATCTATGTAAAACATCTCTAACATAAAATAGTCCTTTTTTCTGCTGATAGCATCTGATTTTTATTTACTGTATGAGTTCCATCCTTTTCATCTTAACCTTTTAGATTTTTGTTGTCTCAAATTATCACTTTTTATGTTGTATGTTTGTTAACAAGTTGAAATAGCAATCATTTCTGCTTTTCTCCTGCTTGCTTCCTCTTTTAACTTTTATTCTATAAGTGCTTAAAAACCTATTCTGATGTAGAGTTACAATTTTCTGATGTTGTCAACCTGTTACCTGCTCAACATTTTGTGTACTCTTGCCATCTTTGTGTCTGGCAGAATGGCTCCTTTCAACATCTGTTCTAAGGCAGGTCCAGTGTTGGTGAACTCCCTCAACTTTTGTGTTTGTCTGGAATAGTGTCTATTTCCCTTCATACCTGAAAATTAACTTTCCTGGACAGGGTATTCTTGGCTAACAATTTTTATCTCTCAGCATTTTGAGAATGTTATTCCACTACCTCCTAGTCTGTAGCATTTCTTCTGAGCAATCTGTGATAGTTTATTGGGGGTTCCGTAGTAGATTATCATCCTTTCACTGGCTGCCTTTAAAATTCTTTGTCATTGACTTTGACAGGTTTAATATAATGTGTTTTGGGGGTCTTTCTGCTGTGAGGTGTTCTTTTAACTTCATGGACTTGTACATCCAGTTCCTTCCCCACGTTTCAGAAGTACTCAGCTATTATTTCTTTAAATAAATTCTCTGCTCCCTTGTCCATCCCTTCTCCTTCTATGATACCCATTACCCTAAGGTTGCCTTCATAAATGAGTCAGATAGTTCTTGTCATGTTTCCTCATTTACAAAATACTGTCTCTTTCCCTTCTACTTGTGTCATTTCTTGTGTCATGTCTTAGAGCTTGCTAACTTTCTCTTCCATAGGCCTGTTCTATTTCTTCTGCTTTCTTAGGCATTAGCTCATTTATTGAGTTCTTCAGCTTTAGAATTTCTGGGTGGTTCTTTTTTATAATTTCAATCTCTTTGGCAAATATTCCTTCTATTCATTAGTTTTACTCCTGAGCTCATTGAAATGCCTTTCATGTAGCTTGGATTTTTTTCTTCTTTCTAATTTCCTTTATTTTTAAAGAGTTGTCCATAGAGAATTGGCAAAACATTTAATTTTTATTATTTATGTACTTAGTTAAAAATCTCCTATAGGGAGAGCTTAGTCCATCAGTTGTTTATGGCTCACTATCCTTCTTCAATAAGTTAAGAATACAAGGCATTGTTTCTCTGCAGAAAACACTGTCTGTCTAATAGAACATTGGCATTAGTTACCAATCCAAAGAAAGCAGAACACCCTGCACCTATCAGCAATTCCATGGGAGGACTCTGAACTCTTCTGTTCACTGTATCCTGGTATAAGAATCAACAAGGAAAATGCAACATAGTCAAATATTATATGGAGCAATACTATTACAAAGATACAGTGCAAGATCAGATCCAGTAGTATGCACTGATTTCTCGTGCATTGTTGGTCCCCCAGCAATGCATACAGGACAATGAACATGCACATAATGCCACTTTTGAGCCACAGTAAAAGGAACTTAACCCTGTGGAGTATAAAATACTTAAAGCTGACTGCATGCTAGACAGCCATGGACATACACACTTGAGCAGAAAAACAGGAATACTTATTGAGCATGAAACAGGGAAAGGTAACCCCACTCTTAGTGATAAGCTCATGACAGGCTATATGGGCTTTTTTCCTCTTGATAAGGAAGTCTTCTTGGCCCAAGGTCCATTCTTAAATGGCCTAACGGTGGTCAAAAGACTATATATGAGACTGCCTTTTCAATGAACCCTTGTCATCCTCTGCCTCTTCCTTGTGTTTTTAAAGAGATGTATATCTTTTCTGAAGTATTGTCAGTGTTATTGGTGCACATATTTGTGTTCGATTTATGTAATTTGCATTGTTCTACAATTCTTATTCTATTTTCTACTGTCATCATTCAACATTGTTCTTAAAAACCCATTGTTATATATACATTTAGTTCATTGCTTTGAGCTGTTACACAGTATTCTTTAGTCTGCATCCACATTTACATTTATATTTCTTAATTTGCCACCCTACTACCACAGAGAACATCCTTCAGATGTGCTGTAAGGGACCTATGTGTAAGTTTCTCAAGAATACTTAACATAGAAGAATTAAATTGCTGAGTCATAAGAAGCAGGCACACTCAGTTTAGCCAACACCAGCCTGGTTGCTTTCCACAGTAGCTGCATTAACTGTCCAAAACAGGTCAGAAGTGTCCCAGATCCCAACATACTTGCCAAAGATACTATCCTCCTTTCAAAAATTTGCCATCTGATGGATGCTAAATGATATCTCATTGTTTTAACTGAAATTTTATTCTGCTGCTGTTAGCAGACATTCTAATCCCTACCTTGTGAGTTCTCTATTCATAACATTTTTCTTTGACTCCCTGATTTTTTAAAAAATTAACAATTTTATTAAAGTATAATTTATATACCATATAGTTAACCCATTTAAATTCATTCCCTATTTTTTAGCATATTCACTGTGTTGTATAACTGTCACAAAATCAATTTTAGAACATTTTCATTAGCCAAAATTGAAACTAGGTATTCATTAGCAGTCATTTCCCATTTCTTCCAAATACCCTGCTCTAGTCAACCAGTAGTCTCCTTTCTGTTTTCTATAGAGTTTTCTATTCTAGACATTTCACATAGATGTAGTCATAAAAAATGTACACTTTGTGACTGCCTTCTTTCACTTAACTAATGGTTTCAAAATTCACTATGTGCTTATATCAGTACCTCATTTTTTTAAATGGCTGAATAATACTACATTGTATAGCTGTACAACATTTTAGTTATGCAACCCACCACTTGAAGGACATTTAATTTGTTTAAACTTTTGAACGTTATGAATAATGCTACTCTGCACAATTGTGTTCAAGTTTTTATGTGGAGATACTATCGTTTTTATCAACTATATAGCTAGAAGTGAAATTACTGTATTGTATGGGGGCTCTATGTTTAAATTTTTGAAAGGGCTCCTGAATTTTTCTTATTTATTTCTAACACCTCCTTCTACATGGTAAGTACATTACAATTCTAAGTATTTTCTCTGTCTCAACTTTATTGATGATATTTAATGAATAGCTTTGATAATCCTGGAACATCACTTCACTACATTCTATTGACAAGCAAGTCACAAAAGCCAGACTCATTTCAATCGGAGGGGAATTAGATTTTATTATTTAATGGGAGATTAGCAAAGAATATTTGGGACATCCTACTCATTCTGCTTAGAGTCATCACTGTATCTCTATGTTGCAGTAGGATGGTCTTAGTTACAACTTCAAGCATTATTTCCTATTTCTGAGGCCATATGGAAACATGGTCTTTTAGGCATAGATACAGGCAAAGATCCTCAACATACACTCTTCACCAGGGAGCCACAGTGTCAGTGGAGTGCCATGACTACTTCTTGAGCTTTCAGTTTACATCTTGGGGCTGTGGGGTTATTTTTTTACAAAACAAGGGAAGCATTAAAATGATGTTTGTAATCAGTATTTTTTGTCTTTAATAGAAATATATATGTATACAGTTATAGAGATATATGATCAAATGATCTTTGACAACATTGCTAGTGCTACTCAATGAGGAAAGAACACACAATTGTTTATTTGTAGGCTTCCCATTGCTCCACAGGTCTATGTGTCTGTGTTTATGCCAGCACCACATTGTTTTGCTTACTGTAGCTTTGTAATATGTTTTGAAATCAGGAAGTGTAGAACTCCAACTGTATTTCTTTCTCAATAGTACTTTGATGATTTGGCAGCCCTTGGAGATTCCATATGAATTTTAGGATGGATCCATATATATCTGCAAAAATTGCTATTGGAATTTTAATTGAAATTAGCTTAAATCTGTAGATCACTTTGTTTATTCACCTGGTTTATTCAGTGTTACCATGAATCCATAGATCACATGGATATTTTAACAATAGTAAGTCATTCAATCCATGCATGTGGAATGTCTTTCTATTTATTGTTTTCATCTTTAATTTCTTTCATCAATGATTTGTAGTGTACAGTTCTTTTGCCTCATTGGTTAACTTTATTCTTAAATATTTTATACTTTTTGATTCTATTATAAATGGGATTGTTTCCTTAAGTTCCTTTTCAGATTGTTTATTGTTAGTGTACAAGACAATTGATTTTTTGTTTTATATTTTATTCTGCAACTTTGCTAAATTTATTTATTATTTTTTAACAGGTGATGTCTTTTGTGTGTGTGTGTGTGTGAAATCTACACATAAGATCATGCCAACTGCAAACAGATACTTTTATCTCTTTCCACTTTTGATGACTTTTATCTCTTTTTCTTGCCTAATTCCTCTGACCTGGAGTTCCAATACTATGTTGAATAGAAGTGATGAGACTGTGCATCCTCACCTTTTTCCTGATCTTAGAAGAAATGCTGTGTTTTCCTTTATTGAGTGTAATGTTAACTGTTTGCTTATAAGACTTTACTATATTGTAGTAATCACTTTATATTTCTGGTTTATTCAGTGTTACCATGAAAGTATGCTGACTTTTGTCAAATGCTTTTTTTTTTTTTTTTTTGCATCAGTTGAGATAATTATGTGGTTTTATTCTTTCATTTTGTTAATGTGATATATTACATTGATTTATTGCATTTTCAGCCATCTTTTCATTTCCAGAATAATTTCCACTTGGTCATGGAGTATAATTCTTTAAATATGCTTTTAAATTAGATTTGGTAGTATTCAGGATTTTTGCATCAATATTCATGAGAAATTTTTGTCTATAGTTTTCTTGTGGTATCTTTGTCTGATTTTGATACCACTATAATGGTGGTCTCAAGAGCTTATAAGTGTCCCCAAGATTTTTGAATTGTTTGCAAAAGAATAGAATTAATTCTTTAAATGTTTCATAAAATTCCCCCAGTAAAGCCATCTAGTCCTGGATTTTTCTTTGCTAGAAAGATGTTTTTTATTTTATTTTTAAATTTTATTGAGATATAATAGACACACATTACATAAGTTTAAAGAATACAACATAATCATTTGATGTATGTATGCATTGCAAAATGATTCACAATAAAGTTTAGTTAACATACATCACCTGACATCATTACAATTTTTTTCAAGTGATGAGAACTTTTAAGTCTATTCTCTTAGCAACTTTCAAATATACATTAAGCATTGTATTAATACAACATTAACTATCATCATACTGTACTATACATCCCAGATGTTATTTATCTTCTAATTAAAATTTTTCTCATTTTGACCACCTACACCAAATTCTCCCACCTCTTACCCTCTTGCCTTTGGCAATCATCAATTTGTTCTCTGTTTCTCAAGTTGTCTTTCAGATTCACGTATAAGTGAGACCACAAAGTATTTATCTTTCTCCGTCTGACTTACTTTACTTAGCGTAATACTCTCCAGGTCCATCTGTGTTGTCACAAAAGGCAAGATTTCTTTTTTATGTCTGAGTAATTTTCCATTGTATATAGATACCACATTTCCTTTATCCAGTCATCCATCCATTGATGGACACAGATTATTTCCATGTTGGCTATTGTAAATATGCTGCAATGAACATGGAGATGCAAAAAGTTCTTTAAGATAGTGATTTCACTTCCTGCAGACACATACTTCTGTGGAATTGCTGGATCATATGATAATGTAATTTAAAATGGAAAAATGATCTGAACAGACATTTTTCCAAAGAAGATATTCAAATAGACATCAGGTAAATGAATAGTAACAAATGCTTGTGAGGATGTAGAGAAAATAGAACACTTGTGCACTGTTTCTCAAATGTAAATTTGTGCAGCACAGAGGGAAACAGTATGAAGTTTCCTTTAAAAATGAAAAGCAGAATAACCACATGTTGGAAAATGATTGGTTATTGATTCAATCTCCTTCCTAATTATAGATATATTCAGAATTTTATTTTTTTCATTGTTTAACTTGGTAGATTTTTGGTTTCTAGGAATATGTATTTCTTCTAGGTTATCCAATTTGTTTGGTGTTTAATTGCTCATATAGTCTGTTATGGTCTCTTTTTTTCCCCATGGCATTAACTGTAATGTCTCCTCTACTTTCTGATTTCCATTTGACTCATCTCAATTTTTTTCTTAGTCTAGCTAAGGGTTTGTTAGTTTTTTGACTTATAAGAAAAATAACTCTCAGTTTTAAATTTTTTTATATTATTTTTCCCTTCTTTATTTTGTTTATGTCTGCTCTTATCATCATTATTTCCCTCCTGTTGGCTAGCTTCAGATTTAGTTTATAATTTTTCTTATTTGAACTATAATGGGTCAATAATTTGAGATCTTTTAATGTAGGCATTTCTACATTTCCTCTTGGTACTAGTTTCCTTCTAATTATGGAGGTCTGATCTTAAAATCTTCATCTAATGAGTTTAAATCTTATCTAAGTGATGGTTTCTGGAGATTTATTTTGTTCCTTTGAATAAAAACACTCTGTTACAAGTAACATGACCTTTTAAATTACAATCATTAAAACTGAATACTTTAGTTTAAGCTAGACTACCCCTTTGTGATGTTATTCTATGTACTTGTCTTTTTCTTTATGAGGACTGTTACCAAATTATTCATTTTATTTCTGCATATGTTTGGTAGATGAATTCTTTTTAGCATCTTACAAAATAGTGTTACAACTTTCTAAAGAATTAAAATGTTTTTGAAGTTAAAAAAAAACTTAACTGAATAGTTAGCATACTTAAATTATAATTAGAAAGCTTAAATGTAAGCAATAATAAAATCATCTCAAGTACATTAAATACAACCAACTTATTTAGGACAATTAGAATACTGCAAACAATTAAAAAGTATAGTAGAGCAGAATGTTGAATTAAGGGCCAGGAACAGGGAGGACTAGGGAGGACTAAGGAGAAGCAAGGGAGTTGCAGGCTGAATAATGTCTTTAGCAAAAATTTAACTTTTTTGTGTCCTGTAAACTTTTGCATTAATTTTTATTTTTAAAAATATTGCATTAAACAGAAGATTAAGTGTCTTTGATACTGTTTATCTGAAGCATCAATTGTCTTGTAATAATTTTTTCTAAAGGACAGCAGTTTTCCCAAATTAAGGTGAGCATATGGTATAACAGATATCAAAGGAGAGGGGAAATAAGAAAACCCACATTTGGTTCTAGCCCTTAGTTGCTGTCTGACGTCTAGCAAGAAAATGATCATTTCTGAAATCTCAGTTTTCTTATCTGTAAATAATAATAATCTCTGACTAATTTCCAAGACTCTGAGGAGAGGAGATGATATCAATAAAACTCTTAAAAACTGTTTAAAAATATATATTGCATTAAAATATTATTCATTTTGATTCCTGAATTCCTTAGTGTCCTTTTCAATATTGTGCCTGAGGCAAGGGGCTTAATTGCCACCCATGATCTTGGACCTATCCCATTATATTTTTAACTAGAAAAGGGACTAAACAAAGTGAGAAATTGAAATAAGCTTGAGCCTCAAACAAATTTGTACTTGAGTACCAGGTAACAAAATGATGAATTTTTCACTCAGGATTAGTTTTTGTGCACATTTTTGTTACCAAAACAAAAAAAACAAACAAACAAACAAAAAAAAAACCCAAAAAACAAAAACAAATTCTACTTAAGTAAAAATAAATGATTATAAATTTTTTCTACTTAATAAATAATAAACTAAGGCATAATTTATTCAGGGGGACTATTGTAATAGGTATAGGGATAATGCAATGCAAATTTGTGCTCAAATCTGCATATAGCGTGGACAAGTGGACTTTCATAACTAAGGACAGAGGGTGTCTGTGGATGAACAATAACTAGGTGGAAACATTTCAGGTAAGAGAATAACTGTGGCTAAAACAACCTAACAGGATTCTTGTGGAAAGCAGGCCAGGGTGACCATACATTCCCCTGAAGGTTGTAGGGGATGAATAACCCCTTCAGATATCAAGGACAGAGATTTTGGCTAAACTGACTTAATAGGATACTTAGTTTGGCAAAAATAATCAATGAACAGTCAATAATAAGAATAGAAGAGTTTTATTTGAGCCAAACTGAGGACTAGCCCAGCAGCCCACCTCCCAGGTTACTCTGAGGAACTGTTCCACAGAAGCAGTGCTTCCAGCACAGTTTTATTTCTTGTCAGAACAAAGAAACATTAGCAAGTCAGGAATACATTTCTTCAAGTTTTCAAAAAGAAAAAGCAAAAGGAAAAACAAACAAAAGAGAACAGCATGTACATGGAGAGTTAGTATGGCGTTGGCACCTGGGAAGGGAGTCTTATCATCAAAGAAGGACCAGCACAGGCATCCTGGAAACAGAGGCATTTAATCCTTATTTTTAATAAGGACATTCTTTGCTTCTGGTCAGTGTGCCCTTTTCTTTGATAATTAAAGTAGATGGACAATGTATGTTTGATAGGACACAAATAGCCTGTTTTAGTTAAAGTAAAATCCAAGTTAACTCGTGTATAAGCCATAATGACTTCCCTACAACTCAGTAAGTGAAAAATTTTTTATACTTCGATAAAATTAGACAATATAGAGACAAATGCAAAGCCCAAAAGTGAAGGTCTAGTTGAGAACAGAGTTCATATGAGTCTAAGCAGAACTGCTCTAGTAAATAATCTTTATCACCCTGCCATCCTAAGGTTGCCATCCTACTTAAGGGCTGGGGGTCCAATTTAGGCCTGCCCTAACCTCTAGGGTTGTCCCAGGCAATATGTTCCTCTATGCTTGATCTTAACAAATTTATCTGGGCTGCTAGTCTCTAACAGAGCAAAATAGAGCCACAGGGAAAGTCAAGCCAGCCCCCTGTACCTATATACAAATAAATAAAATACTATTTTAGATTATACAAAGATACCTGACTTTTCATGAGTGGCGTAGATCAAGGGACAACAAAATGTTTTGCTAAAGAAAGTTCTATTGGAAAACAGTCATGCTCAATTATTTTTATATTGTCTATGGCTGATTTTATGCTACAGTGAAAGAGTTAATTGTTGTAACAAAGACCATATGACCTGCAAAACCTAAACTATTTGCTATCTGGCCCATTACCAAAAAAAAAAAAAAATTTACCAATCCCTGACCAAGACAATTATTACTCTAATCTCTATAATGATTACTCTAACCTCTACAGCTCCCTGTACTTATATATTTATTCCTAACTGCAGGTGCATTCCATTTTCTTCAAAGCTAACTCCAGACTGCATGATCGGCTGTCAAGCCTGTGCTGGTATTTAAGCCAAATAGTAGGAAGCTGAGACAGCAGAATCCTGCCAGACCAATTCTATAATGTTTCCTTCTGCACCAAGATGTCTATAAGACAAACTGATAACACAAAGAGATTCCATCTTACCCTCTCAGGCATTTCCACTTTTCTGAGTCATGTATCAGTTTCAGCTTATTTCTGGCTCAATTATCCTTGGCTCTGAAAAGCTGTCATAATTGTCATCACTGTTATCTATCTAATTTAGGAAGGTGTAAAAAAAAGTGGATAATTATTATATTTACTATACCAAATACTTTCAAGGAAATACTAAAACATATTGTATTATCATTTTCAGGTCAATGTAGGAAGACATTAGCCCAAACACCCAGTACAGCCTCCTTCTTTTGTCAAACCTGTTCACTTGCTTTTATCTTAAATTTGAAGTTACTTATATGAAACTTTATAAAGGCATTTCAATTTAGATTGAAATTTATACTTTTCTGAAGACCACTGATCATTTCTTAATTTTGGCAAAAGTTTTAACAGCAGATTGCTCTGCTATCCTCCTTATCTATCATTTGACTTTATTAAAGGTGGTATATTAACAGATTTACAATGAATGTCTAAGTTGATGAATCCATTTATTTTGTATAAATCTACTTCTGTCATATTAGAGTCTACCTAGTCCTGTTTCCGCTCATGTCAAATGTCATAGCATAAAATAGTACCTAAATTCTCAGCTTTTTTGTTTTTTCACCTTTTTGGATGACAACTGTTTCCTTCTGCAAAATTCAAAGGCTACAACACAGAGAACTTAGCCACATACTTGTCTTTACATTTATGCTAATCCTGTTTTTTTCTTTTTCAGCTGCAGGTTAGGGTTTTGCCTTTGTTCAAAATCACAGCAGCTCGCTAGATCACTGGTCTAGAGCAAACTCAGAAAAGGACTTTTATATAAGCCAAAATTAAATAGTGCTCTTTTTTCACTTGTAAGTTGATGGATGACCATTATGAAGGAGGTGATTATCAGTGGTCAGTAAACTTCACACTGGAACTCGAACTTAGTTAGCACTAAAGACATATAAGTCATCTCAAGATCCAGGAAACATTAATCAACAAAAATAAGTAATGTCAATGTACCCTTTGAAATCGCCCTATATGCTTCAGCATTTTAACTTTATTATGATTGATAGGTAAGCAATGTAAAAGTTTTCCATTCAAACAAACATTCTCATGGGTCCAAGTGTTAGGGAAATAATTTATGTGACTGTGCTGTTTTGAAGTAGAAATATATGAAATGCTCTGGATATTTCAAGTTATATTGTCTATTCAAAATATGACCCATTATTAACATACCTATCTTCCAGGTTGGGTTTCCTTAAATACATACCTCCTCAATGTGATGGCCCTGAAATTGTACTTTTGCTCTGAGCTCTGAGTTCATTTCAGGGTTTCTTTTGCTTGGTTCCAAACAAGCCCGCAAGTTGACCAGCTCCACAAGAGTTCTACTGATCTATAGAGATGGCATTGCTAGAAAGTGTTTTATGCATGTCTAATAAACCTTAGGCCAAGTTTTTGCTGCTTTGTAGCAGTAAAATTATAAATTCCATAACACTGGAAATCCCATTATTTGTTAAAGAGATGAGAGGAAACAGTTGGAGAACCCATATGCTGACAGGTTAGAAAATAAGGATTAAATCTAAACATAGTCTGTCAATAAATAATAAAAAGTAAATAATAAAGGACAATCTGTATTTTTTCATTTTTAAGATCCCTCTCCTACTGACTTTCAGGCAGAATACCAGAATTGCGATGATAGGAGAATTAAATCATGGAAGACAGTTGGAAAAGATTCAGAATGTACAGCAAGGACAAAAGTGGTAAAGACATAAGTCAACATATCCATAAAACCAATCAAATAGAAGATACATCCTAGTTAGTATATTTTAAATTATTTAATACTTGTATTAACAGGTGCTTGCAGTTTATTGACTTTTTTTTTAAATCAAGCTGTGAACTGTTATAATGAATTAAAAATTAGGTTCTTAAAAATCTCAACTTGACCAGATACAAAACAATTTAAAAACCTTTAAAGATGCAGGGAAAGTAATTTCTATTATTACAGAAGTTTTCCAATAAAGAAAATGGACATAACTAAAGAATATTTATATATTCATAATACAGGATCTTCCCCTAGTAATGTAGTAATAAAAAGAAACAGTGGAAACTGCCAAGAACATGATTTTCAGACTTCTCTCTTGTAGACCCTACCCACATAGCAAGTGGACTTTGTTGGGTCTGTTTCTAATCTAATGACTCTCATTTCCTGTTTTTTGACTGCCTGCTCCAAACTCTGCCAACATATTCAAGTGGCACAGGTGAAGTCTAACAAATAATGACTCGGTTTGAGATTCCTTTTCAATTTCATCAAAGACCTAAGGTAAAACAATAAAAATCAGCCCCATTATTGAAGAGTAGAACTGTCAAAATAGGAGTTGTAGCTAAATCTGCTGTTTTTAAAGCCTTCATCTACCAGCCAAAAACAACTGCTAGAAATAAAATGTGACTCCGGCACATTTAATAAAATGTTAGTGCTAATCTGTGTCTCATTTAAGTTAAGGTTAATATTTCTTTATATAGAATAGACTTAAGGAAATCCTAAACTTGACTTACATGGGTATATTTTCACTTAAAGACACCTTGATTACATACATATCAATTTTCCCAGTAGAGACAATTAGATATAATTAGGGTTTTCCTTAAATGTTTTTAAATGCCATTTAAGTGGCAGAATACAGACCAAATTGCACGTAGCTTGTTGCATTTGGGGAGAGAAAACAGTTAAAATTGTTCAATATTTTAGCCACAAACCCCAGTAGCTATTTCAGCAGCTTAACCAAAATTAAATAAAATTTAAAATTACATTCATCTCTCACACTTGCGACATTTCAAGTGCACAATTGTCATTTGTACCCATGGACTGCCATGTTGGAAACTGCAAATTATAGAACATTTCCATAATTGCAGAAAGTTCTATTGGACACTGCTGATTGAAAAACAAATGATAATTTGAAAAAAAATGAAATCACCACCCAAAAGTCCCCCTTGTCACTTATTTTAAAATTATTTAAAACCCTCTAGCTGTCTATAGTTGATTAAAATCTTGGCAAGTATTGACAAATGCCTCTAGACAAGGCCCTACCCACCAGATGTCCAGGGCCAAGCTCCACCAAGCAATTGGCAGGCACTGGCTCCTCCTGCCAGGAAACCTGCATAATCCTCTAGTCCAGCCTCACCCACCAGAGTGGCAGATACCATAAATAAGAAAACAACAATCCCAAAGTCTGTGGAAGGAGTCCACAAAAATGGGCCAGACTCTACACTGGGACTGGCTGGACCCTGGCCCTTGGGTGACAAGAGGAAAGTGTACTGCTGGGACACACAGGACATCTCTCACAGAGGGCCACCTCTCTAAGGTTGAGAAGTGTAATGAACCTACTTACAAATAAAATAGAAAGACAGACAATATGAGGCAGCAGAGGAATATCTCCAAGGCCAAGGCACAAGATAAAATCCCAGAAGAAAAAATAAGTGATGAGGACATAGGTAATTTATCTGAGAAAGAGTCTAAAGTAATGGTACTAAAAACATCCAGAGAACTCAAGAGGAGTATGGATGCAAAGAGTGAAGTTTTTAGCAAAGAGTTGGAAAATATAAAGAATACCCAAACAGAGTTGAAGAATAAAAATCACTGAAATGAATAACACACTAGAAGGAACCAAGAATAGACTAAATGAGGCAGAAGAAATGATCAATGAGCTAGAAGATAGATTAGTGGAAATCACTATTTCAAGAAAGAAAAAAGAATGACAAGAAATGAGTATAGTTTAAGAAAACTCTGGGACAACATGAAGCACACAAATATTCACATTATAGGGGTCCCAGAAAGAGAAGAGAGAAAAAAAGGACCTGAGAAAATTTTTGGAGAGATAATAACCAAAACCTTCCCCAACCTGGGAATGGAAACAGTTACCCAAATTCTGGAAGTGCAGAGAGTACTACACAGGATCAACCCACACAGGAACACACCAAGGCACGTAGTCATCAAACTGACAAAAATTAAAGATAAGGAGAAAATATTAAAATTAGCAAGGGAAAACAACAAATCACCTACAAGGGAACTCCTGTAAAGTTATCAGCTGATTTTTCAGCAGAAACTCTACAGGCCAGAAGGGCGTGGCATCATATATTTAAAGTGAATGAAGTGAAAAAGTTACAACCAAAAATATTATACCCAGCAAGACTCTTATTCAGATTTGATGGAGAAATCAAAAGCTTCTTAGATAAACCAAAGCTAAAAGAATTCAGCACCACCAAACCAGCTTTACAACAAATGTTAAAGGAACGTGTCTATTCATCAAAGTGTAAGAAAAGAGAACAAAAAGAAGAAAGAGAAAAAAATTGTACAAAATACTGCTTTGGCAGTGCAGGGTCTTTTATGTTTCTATATAAATTTTAGAATTGTTTGTTCTAATTCTGTGAAAAGTGTTGTGAGTGTTTTGATGCAGGTTGCATTGGATCTGTAGATTGCTTTGGATAGTATAGGTGTTTTGATAATGTTGATTCTTCCAATCCAAGAGCACAACTATTTTTCCATTTCTTTGTATCATTTCCAATTTCATTCATTGGTGTTTTACAGTTTTCAGAGCATAGATAACCTCCTTGATTAAGTTTATTTCTGGGTATTTTGCTATTTTTAATGCAATGGAAATGTTTATGCCAGTTATAAAATTCTAGTTTTTGAAGTGAAAAGGAAAAAAGAATGAGTGAAATGTTGCAAATGGCAAAATATCCTTCCTTGTTATGAGTGAGTTGTGTTACATATATGTATGCTGCATCTTCATATCTATTCAACCATTGATGTGCACTTAGGATGCTTCCATATTGGCAGTTATAAATAATGTTGCTGTTAATAGTGGGGTGTATGTATATTTCTGAATTAATTCTAATTTTGTGTTTGGCTTTATTCCTTTGATAACTATGTAAGTTTAAAAAGCTAAAGCTCTGAATGTTTTTAGAAATGATGAACAGTACATATACGTAAATTTTAAAATATTTGCAGTATGTTGTGTATATGTATTTACATGCAATATATTGTACATGTACAGTCAAATTGTAACAGTTCTACCTCACAAAACTGAAACCTGAAAAAAAATCATGGCAAATATCTGTCTTGGAATGTGTCCCCCATATAAAGGAAATTCTCTTTTAAAAATTATTTTTCTGTACTACTTCTTATAAGACAGAAAACAAACAAAATTTCCAGCAACAACATTTAGGTATTACTATCTTTCCAAACTGGCTCTACTTAAGACTTGAGTTTAATGGTTTACATGCCATTAATTGATGAACTAAAGGCTTGTATTAATCAAGTCTGTCAAAGCATTTATGGTTTCTATAAGTTCCCTGTCTGAGAAAATATGTATTCCAAAGTGCAGGTGTTGACTGATAGAGAGATTCCCAAATTATTTTTTCTTGTTCAGTTTTGTTAGAAAGATAACAAAGAGGAAAATGTAGTATTTTAGTTTATATTTCAGTGCAAATTTTACAAACTAACATCTCCAATTTTCCTAAGGATGAGGAACTTAGGAGTTGGGACTTAGAAAAAAGTTACCCTTACTGTAGCAGGCTTGGAAGTTATGTTTATAATATTCATACATATTGTGCTCAAAGAAACAAAATATTTGCATCATATGTTGCATAAATGGCCCCAGGCAATATCAACCATGAAGCTCAAAGATTAAAAATAATAGTAATAAAAGCAAGATGACTCCAATTTTGAAATGGGATTGGAAAATGCATGACAGGTTTGTGCACGTGAAACTAGTCCCCGAAAACCACTTCCCTTACTGAGTTAAGTTTACTCTCTCTACCAAAACTTTATGCCCATTCTTGTCCACTCTGATCTCAACCCTGTGCTAACCGAACACTAATCAGTTGCCATCAGATGACTCTATTTGCTGTTGTTCATAATATCATTAAAGTACTAAAACTGTTATTATAGATATTATCATTAGCATGCAAACTCAGGAAAAGATGAGCTGATAGACCTCTGAGCCATGGACCACCGGACCAGAGACTCATAAACCAGAGACATCCTGACTCCCAAAGCTATCATTAAGAAATGTCACAAGACAATGATTAACCCCAGGTTCTTTGTCCTTTCCCTTTAAAACATCTCTAACTCAAAAACTAGGTTGGACTGGATCTGAGGCTTAGCTACCACTCCCTTGCTTGGTACCCAGCAATATAACTTTACTTTGCTGCAAACTCCCGCAGTTATAGTTGTTTCTTTTCACTCCATCACATGATTCCTTTGATCAGTTACAAAGTATAAGTGAGCATCTTATTCTTCAAGTGAAAGAGAAAGCCAATATTCGTTAAATATGTCTTTGAGGGAGAAGTGCACACTCTGCACACAATGGAGGAGACATTCCCACCTCCAGTGCCCACCAACAGTGAAAAATTCCTGAACTAGCATCCTGATAAGATACAGATAGGTACTCCCTTCTCACTAAGTAATTCAGGAATGTACACAAAGAGTGAAGAGAGCAGAGGGATCCTGAGCAAAAGCATTAGTCTCTGGGGAGATCAAGGGACTGCAAGCTATTCTGTAAGGATTTACATACATTTTATCCTGTAGTCAAAGGAAGGCATACAGAATTTTAAACTCAAAATAATATAGACAGAATGTGCATAGGAAGGAGAAAGCTGGAGGTGTAGAGACCAGGGAGAAGGCCTTAATCAAGGAAGAGATGAAGGAGACTGGAACAAGGTAAAATTGATATTAATGACACAATTAGGTGCAACCAGCCAAGGCTGTTATTCTCACTAGTTAGACAGAATATTTTAAGGGACTGAATACATAGTAACCCAGAGCCTTGGTTCCTAAAGTTATTTGTTTAAGACTATCAGATGATGATATCAAAACATCGCTACTGTTATATCAAAACATGAAACATCTCTATTACTGGAAATAATTTACACTGCTTTACAATCTAATCAGTTTATTGAGCCAATTCCAAATGACCCAGAAACAATTTGGAAAATTGATCCGTAAGATACTCCAAAGAGACAGATGAATTGATTCTATGGTTCTGTGTCCATGAACAGATGAATGTAAAAAGAAAATGAGATATATAGATAGATGTAGATACAGATATATACACACAGTGGAATATTACTCATCCATAAAAAGCATAAAATAATGCCATTTGTAGCAACATGGATGTTCATGGAAGGTATAATGCTAAGTGAAATAAAACAGACAGAGAAAAGACAAATACTGGATGATATCAGTCAGATATGAAGTCTAAAAATATAAGAAACTAGTGAATACAACAAAGAAAAAAGTACATTCACATATACAGAGAAAAAACTGCTAGTTACCAGTTGGGGAGAGGGTAAGGCAATAGTAAATTTAGGAATAGTGAATTAAGAGGTACAAACTATTTTCTAAAATAAGCTACAAGGATGTATTCCATAATGCATGCAATATGGCCAGTATTTTATAACTATAAATGGACTATAACCTTTAAAACTTGTGAAGCATTATATTGTACACCTGTAACATATAATATTGTATATCAACTATCCTTCAGTAAAAAATTTTTAAAAATTACTTGCTATAGCAGCAGCCCTCACAAATCAAAAACGGTAATTGTAAAATATTTATGATTATATAAAAATCTATAGAAAGATATATCACCAAGAAGAAAAGAGAGAGAGCACAAACAAAATAAGAAAGGAAAATGGAGAAATTACAACCAATACAACAGAAATACATAATATCATATGAGAATATTATGAACAATTAAATGGAAACAAAATGGATAACCTAGAAGAGCTGGACAAATTTCTGGAAACATACAGTCCACCAAAACTGAATCAAGAAGAAATAAACCACTTGAACATACCAGGCATTAGAAATGGAGTAGAATTAGCAATGAAAAACCTCCCTGCAAACAAAAGGCCAGGACAAGATGGCTTCACTGGAGAATTCTACCAAACATTCAAAGAATTCATTCTGGTCCTCCTCAAACTCTTCCAAACCATTGAAAAGGAGGGAACACACCCAAACTCATTCTATGAAGCCACCATCACACTGACACCACAGCAGACAAAGACACTACCAAAAAAGAAAATTATAGGCCAATATCTATGATAAACATAGATGCAAAAATATTGGCAAACAGAATCCAACACACATAAAAAAGATCATAAACCATGATCAAGTTGGATTCATCCCAGTAAGATAAGGATGGCTCAACACATGCAAATCAATCAATGTGAAACACACTGATCAACAAGAGAAAGGACAAAAATCACATGATCATCTCAATCAATGCAGAAAAAGCATTTGATAAAACTCAACATCTATTAATGACAAAAAAAAAAAAAAAAACCCCTCACCAAAGTGGGTATAGAGGGAACATATCTCAAGATAATAAAAGCTCTTGATGACAAACTTACAACTAGTATGGTACTCAACAGTGAAAAACTGAAAACTTTCCCACTAAAATCTAGAGCTTATAAAAGAATTCAGCGAAGTAACAGGGTACAAGATTAATATACAAAAATCAATTACATTTCTTTAAACAAGTGATGAATCAACAGGAAAAGAAAGTAAGGGAATAATTCCCTTTAAAATTGCATCCAGAACAATGAAAAACTTAGGAATAAATCTGACTAAGTAGGTGAAAGACTTATTCATGGAGAACTACAAAACCCTGATTAAGGAAATTAAAGATGACTCAAAAAAAATGGAAAGATATCCAGTGCTCTTGGATTGGAAGAATCAATATCACTAAAATGGCCATATTGCCCAAGGCAAACTACAGATTTAAGGTGATCCCTATCAAATTACCCAAGACATTTTTTACAGAACTGGAAAAAATGATCCTAAGATTTGTATGGAATCACAAAAGACCAAGAATTGCCAAAGTAATATTGAAGAAAAAGAATGAAACTGGAGAAATAACCCTCCCATACTTCAAGCAATACTACAGAGTTTTAGTAATCAGAACAGTATGATATTGGCATAAAAACAGACATATGGATCAGTGGAACAGAACAGAGAGCCCAAAAATAAATCCACAGACCAAATAAATTCACATTGATTGACCTGCATATGGTCAATTAATCTTCAACAAAGGAGGCAAGAATATACAGTGGAGAAAAGATAGTCTCTTTAGCAAGTGGTTTTGGGAAAACTGGATAGCAGCATACAAATCAATGAAGTTAGAAAACTCCCTCACACCATACACAAAAATAAACTCAAAATGGTTTAAAGACTGAAATATAAGACAAGACATGATAAATCTCCTGGAAGAAAACATTCTCTGATGTTAATCTTAACAATATTCTCCTAGGGCAATCTACCCAAGCAATAGAAATAAAGGCAAAAATAATCAAACTAATTAAACTCATAAGCACAGCAAAGGAAACCATAAGCAAAGCAAAACAACAACCTACAGAATGGGAGAAAATATTTGCAAATGATGTGACTGACAGAGGCTTAATTTCCAGAATATATAAACAGCTTATATACTTAATAAGAAAAAATCAAACAACCCAATACAAAAATGCACAGAAGACCTAAACAAGCAATACTTCAATGAAGACATACAAATGGCCATATATCTATATATGAAAAAATGCTCAATATCACTAATTATCAGAGGCATGCAAATCAAAACTATGATATATGAAAAAATGCTCAATATCACTAATTATCAGAGGCATGTAAATCAAAACTATGAGGTATCACCTCACACCAGTCACAGTGGCCATGATTCAAAAGTCCATGAACGATAAATGCTGGAGAGGGAGTGGAGAAAAGGGAACCCTTCTACACTGTTGGTGGGAATGCAGTTTGGTGCAGCCATTATGGAAAGCAGTATGGAGATTCTTCAAAAAACTAAAAATAGACTTACCACATAATCCAGCAATCACACTTCTGGGTATATACCAGAGGAAACTCTAATGTGAAAAGATACATGCACCCCAGTATTCATAGCAGCACTATTTACAATAGGCAAGACATGGAAGCAACATAAATGTTCATCAACAGATGACTGGATGAAGAACGCAATAGAATACTACTAAACCATAAGAAAGAATAAACATAACGCCATTTGCAGCAAGATAGATGTCTCTGGAGAATGTCATTCTAAGTGAAATAAGCCAGAGAAAGAAAGAAAAATACCACATGATGTCACTTATATGTGGAATCTTTAAAAGAAAAATGAAAAAAAGGACACTGTTTCTATAAACAGAAACAGACTCACAGACTTAGTAAACCATCTTATGGTTACCAGGGAAAGGGGGCAGGAAGAGATAATTTTGAGAGTTTGAGATTTACAAATGTTAGTTCCCTTTGTATAAAAATAGATTTAAAATTTTTTTCTTCTGCAGAGCATAGGGAACTATGTTCAGTATCTTATAATAACCTCTAGTGGAAAAAAATGTAAAAAAAAGTATAGTATTACTGGGACACTGTGCTGTACAGCAGAAATTGACACACTGTAACTGACTATACTTCAATTAAAAGTAAATTTATAATATAAAAATTAAAAAAGAAAAAAGAAAGTTCTAGAAGCTATAAGGTAGTATAAAACAGGTCTCTTACTATAAAATATAATTGTATATAAAATACACATTTCCATGTTATTTATTTTATATCTGTTCTAAGAATCTGGGCATCAGAAAAAATTACAGAAACCAGTTTAACATACATAAAGTTAGAGTGGAAAAAGCTGCTACTGTTCAGGATACACAGGCTTGTAAATGGAAGGTTAAATATCTCTGTCTATACCCAATACCTGTCCCTTGTAAGGAGTATATAATGAAAAGTATTAGACAAAAAAACAAAAACAAAAACAAAAATTTCAATGACATCATGTAATATTCAAACCATATTAAATTTCTCCATTTATAATCAAATGTTTTTAAAGATTGTTTAATTTTTTAAATCCATTAAAATTCATTTGGTTATTTTTTCTTTTTAATTTGGATAAGTAACCCTCTCTTTTTAGTTTTTTATAACATTGATATTTATGAAGAGTGTAGATTAGTTGTCTTGTAAAAATGACCAGATTGTTTTATCATTATTAGATCCTTGTTAGACATTTTTTGAAAAATAATTCTTGGGTCTGTGTGTACTTTATAAGTACATATCAGGAGTCATGTAAGATTAGGTTGTCCCAGTGTGGGTAATGCTTAGTTTATTTGTTGGCTTTAGTTGGATTCATACCAGGGACAGAAGGATGGTTCAACACACACAAATCAATCAACATGATACACCACATCAACAAAAGAAAGGACAAGAACATGATCATCTCAATATATGCAGAAAAGTCATCTGGTAAAATTCAAAATACATTCATAATAAAAACTTTTACCAAAGTGCATAAAGATGGAGTATAACTTAATGTAATAAAAACCATTTATGACAGACCTACAGTCTATATAATACTTAATGGTCTTCTCTCTAAATTCAGGAAGAAGATAAAGATGTTTCTCTCACCATTTGTATTTAACAAAATATTGGAAGTCATAGCCACAGCAATCATCTGAGAAAAAGAAATAAAATATATCCAAATTGGAAGGAAAGAGGTAAAATCAGCATTGTATGCAGATGACATGATACTCTGTATAGAAAACCCTAAAGATTCCACACAAAAGCTATTGAACTAATAATTGAATTCAGCAAGGTAGCAGGGTAAAATCTTAATATACAGAAATCTGTTGCATTTCTTTATACTAAAAATGAAATAAAAATAATCTTAATTAAAATCACATAAAAATGCCTATTTATGTGTAAAATGGAAAGGATGGGTGGAAAATAATTGGCTTGTCAGGAGGAGCTTGGAAGAACCTCACTCTCTAACTGAGGCAGAGTCCCCTGTCTCATGCAAGTAAGTCTGATGCCATACTTGTGGGCTCCCCCATATTCTTCTGTAGTAAATGTTTATTTTGTCATCCACTGAAGTTTAAGTAACCTGTTCACAATGCTAGAGGAATATAAGTTTAACCAGCCCTAAGTGCAGGAGAGACTTTTTTTCCTGTGCATTAATAGCAGCCTTTGAACAATTTTTAAGTAAGCAGAAATGAAGAAATTTTTTTTTTTTTTTTTTTTTTTTTAGTGACTGAAATACCCTTGCTTATTTTGGAAACAAGTGCAAGTGTTTTTTTTTTTTTAAATGCCTAGTAATAAACCTAACCCAGGATATTTCAAGACCTATATGCTGAGAACTATAAAATATTGACAGAGAAAATAAAAACAAAAATAAATAAACAGTACCTAACCAACTGTAAAAGCTTTTGCACAATAAAGGAAACCAAAAACAAAATGAAGACAACTTACACAGTGGAAGAAATACTTGCAAACAATGTGACAAGCAAGGGCTTACCATCCAAAATATACAAACAGTTCATATATCTCAATACCAAAAACAAAACAACCCAATTAAAAATGGGCAGAAGACTTAAATAGACATTTCTCAAACAAGATACACAGGTGGCCAACAGGCACATGAAAAAATACTCAGCATCACTAACAATTAGAGATGTACAAATCAAAACCCCAATGAGGTACCACTTCACACTGGTCAAAATAGCCATCATCAAGAAGTCTACAAATGATAAATGTTGGAGAAGGTGGGGAGAAAAAGGAACCTTCCAACACTGTTGGTGGTAATATAACTTGATGCAGCCACTATAAAAGCAGTATGGAGATTCTTTTAAAAACTAAAAATAGACTTATCCTATGATCCAGCAATCCCACTCCTGGGCATATATCTGGAGAGAACTTTAACTTGAAAAGATACATGCATCCCAATGTTCATAGCAGCACTATTTACAATGTACAAGACTTAGAGGCAACATAAATGTTCATCAATAGGTGAATGGATAAAGATGTGGTATGTATATAAAATGGAATATTACTCAGCCATAAAAAATGAAATAATGCCATTTGGAACAACATGGATGGACATAGAGATTATCACATTAAGTGAATAAGTGAAACAAGTCAGACAGAGAAAGACAAATATCACATGCTGTCACATACATGTAGAGTCTAAAAAATCATGATACAAATTATCTTATTTACAAAACAGAAACAGACTCACAGACATAGAAAACAAAATTATGGTTACCAAAGCGGAAGAAGGGGAGGGACAAATTAGAAGTATGGGATCAACAGATATAAACTACTATATAAAACAGATAAGTAACAAGGATTTACTGTATAGCACAGGGAACTATATTCAATATATTACAATAACCTATAATGGAAAAAATAACCTGTAATGGAAAAGAATATACATTTTTTTCAGATACATATAAATATAAATCACTTTTCTTTATACCTGAAACTAACACAACATTGTGAATCAACTATACTTCAACTTAACAAAATGAAACATATTTTAAAAAAAGATATATTTGCAACCTGACAAAGGATTAATGTCCTTTATATAGTTTGTCAATCGGTAAGAAAAAAAATAGCAAAAGGAAAAAACAGGGCAAGGTGATCAGCTGTTCAAAAAATAGCCAATAAACACATAAAATATTCATTTATGGAGAGAGAAGCAAGATGGCAGAGTAGAAAGACACTTGTAGGTCACCCTCTCCCACAAATACACCAAAACTCACATCCACGGACCCACCCAGCCAACCAGAGCACCTGCCAAACTCCAACAGAACATTGCCTTCTTTGAAAGACAAAGATGCCAAAAATTTGGTAGGAGAAAAGGAAAAAAGAAATAAGAAAAACAAAACAGTCCAGAACCGGTCCCGTGGGGAGGGAGTGGCAAAAGAGGAATAGTGCTCATTCTCTGGATCTCCCCCATCCAACGGAGAGGCCAGAGGGATGGAGAGGGAGCCTCTGAGGCTCAGATCTGCCTGGAGCACCCCTTGACTGACACAACTAAGTTAAACGGGCAGAGAAGTTCCCTGTGATGCCCAGCCTGAGATGCAGGCTGGCAGCTGGAGGCTGGGGCAGGATGCCCAAGTTGGGTGGATGACTGAGGCAGCTGCACTGAGGCAGCCCTGGGGGACTGCAGGGAGCTGTGCACCATGGCTAGGAGGGGATACGGAACAGAACAACCTCAGTGCCCCATAAATTGTGGAAAAAACAAAGCACAAAGCTGATGTGCCCTGGGTGGGGAGAGGCACTGCAGCCTTTGTCTCCTCAGACCTGCGGCACCATTACTGGCACTTCTCACAAGTAGAGAGGCCTAGAGCAGCCACAGCCACTGTCTTCTTCTGTGTGCAGCACCTGGGCAGGGGCAGGAAGGGGGCAGAGACCTGAATCTGCACTCAGGGGTTCCACAACCTCCTAGGAAGGACTGAGACTTGTTTATAGCCCAAGGCAGATAGAATCTTTCTGTCCTGGTACCTCAGAGAACTCGCACCACCAAGACAAACAAGGAGCTGAGATTTGGCATAGAGCTGGGGTAGGACTGTTCTGCAGTCTTCCCCGAGCCCACTTATGGAGCACTGATCCAAGGTGGAGTGGGCAGCTGCACAGAGCAGCGGAGCGACCAGTGCTGGGAGAGGGTGGGCGGCCACCAACTTTCCTGGCAGAAATGCAGCACCTGACCATGGTGCTGGGAGGGGAGGCAGTCCGCATCAGGAGGGGGAGTGACCCGCCTGCCCACCAGCCACAGTGCCAGAGAGATATGAGCAATAAGAGGAAGTAGAGGAACCACTCCCAATTAAAAGATCAAGAGAAATCCCTGAAAGCATGATCAAGGAAATAGACATTGATGGGCTACTAGATCAAGATTTCAAAAAAGGAGTGATCAAAGTACTGAAGGAACTAGAAGAGATAGTATATAGAGATATAAAATATGTCAAAAATGAAATAGAAGCTATAGAGAAGAACCAAGTAGAATTAGTAACTCACTTGCTGAGATGAGAGCTGACCTAAAGGCTGTACAAAGCAGGCTAGATAATGCAGAGGAACGAATAAGTGACCTAGAAGACAGGACAACAGAAAGCACCCAATCAGAACAGCTGAGAGAAAAACAAATAAAAACAATGAAAACAATATAAGGGGCCTATGGGATAATATAAAACATGCCAATCTACGCATAATAGGGGTTCCAGAAGGGGAAGAAAGAACAAAAGGGATTGAAAAGGTCTTTGAAGAAATCATGACTGAAAACTTCCCAAACCTAAAGAAGGAATCAGATATCCAAGTATAGGAGGATCAGAGGGTCCCAAACAGGAAGAACCCAAACAGACCCACAACAAGACATATCATAATCAAGATGGCCAGAGTCAAGAATAAAGAAAGGATCCTAAAGGCAGCAAGAGAAAAACAAAAAGTGAGTTACAAGGGGATCTCCATAAGGCTTTCAGCTGATTTCTCTACACAAGCACTACGGGCCAGAAGGGAGTGGCAAGATAGATTCAAAGTCCTGAATTAAAAAATGATGCAGCCAGATACTCTATCCAGCAAGGCTATCCTTTAGGATACAAGGAGAGATAAAGAACTTCACAGACAAGCAAAAACTAAAAGAGTTTAGCAACACTCAACCCATGCTAAAAGAAATACTGACAGGTCTACTCTAAACAGAAAAGATGCTACAAAAATAAGAAACTCATAGCTGGAAAGGTGGTAACTACCATGAATTACAAATAGAATAAACACAAAGTTGTAAAAGAAGACATCTAAATCATTAAGAGGGGGAGAGGGAAGCAAGGAAAGCCACTGTGGAAAACAGTATGGAGATTCCTCAAAAGACTAGGAATAGACTTATCATATGACCCAGGAATCCCACTCCTGGGCATATATCCAGAAGGAACCCTACTTCAAAAAGACACCTGCACCCCAATGTTCATAGCAGCACTATTTACAATATCCAAGACATGGTAACAGCCTAAATATCCATTAACAGATGACTGGATAAAGAAGAGTTGGTATATTTATAGAATGGAATACTACTCAGCCACAAAAACCAACAACATAATGCCATTTGCAGCAAAATGGGTGTTCCTGGAGAATGTCATGCTAAGTGAAGTAAGCCAGAAAGAGAAAGAAAAATACCATGAGATCACTCGTTTGTGGAATCTAAAAAAAAAAAGAAAAAACAAATACAAAACCCAACAGACTCATAGACATACAATACAAACTTGTGTTTGCCAAGGGGGTGGGGGATAGGAAGAGACAGACTGGGATTTTAAAATGTAGAATAGATAAATAAGATTACACTGTATAGCACAGGGAAATATATACAAAATCTTGTGGAAGCTCACAGTGAAAAAAAGTGACAATGAATATATTTATGTTCATGTATAACTGTAAATTTGTGCTCTACACTCGAATTTGACAGAACATTGTAAAACAACTATTACTCAATAAAAAAAGTTTAAAAAATAAAAAATAAATAAAAATAAAAAATAAAATATTCGTATGTTTATTAAATCATTGAACCAACAAAAAAATTCCATTTTCCTTTATTGATACGTAATGTCAGAATGGTTTCGAAAACTGACATATTATTACTATTCAAGTGATTAAACAATTTTTGGTAAGGGGAAAATACCTTTAAGTTTTGTAAGAGAAGTAAGTAATTTTTCATTCTAAGAAATCTGATAATAATTTTATTTTATGGGGAACATAAGGCAGTTTATAACTGCATCATGACTCATTGCTAAGAACTATGAGCTGGTTCACAGTTTGCATCCCTATAGCAGGTAACCATTCAAGGTTCGCAGATGCTGCAAGTAACAGCCCCAGGAACGGAAATTTAGAAATCTTATCTTTCTGTAAAAAACGTGTTAAATATTTAGATGACAAGAATTTCATTACTGATAACTTATCATTATAACCAGTTATTTTTATGATCCATTTTCAGAATAAAATTTCAAATTGTAAAGCTCACTTAATAAGGAATGTGGGATTTTGTAGAAAGTGTTAAAGTGAGCAAAGTCAAAAATTTTTTTGAATGGCAAGATCAATTCTGCTTTTCCAAAATCCACCTACTTTTTGAAGATCCTTCATAGACTTACATTGATTCTATGTTCCTGGCGTTCCTCATACTTTTGGTTAACTGTAGCTCATTACTTCTCTTGGGTGACTTCAGGCCGTTTCCTACAAGGTCTCTTTTCCCAAGGTAAGGAATTCATGGGAATGCAGCAACTACAATTGCTTTTCTAATCAGTTTTAAGTTAGATATTAACTATATCACCATAAAATTAAACTGGCACTCGATATGATAGTACCTTTGATACTAGGATGGCCTTTCAACATATTAATGGTAGTTATGGCTCCAAATATGGTTCAACCTATTTTTATTTTCTTTCTTATACTTTTCAATATTTTTTGAACCTTTTAAAATGAACATATATTACTTACATTATCAGTTTAAAAATCTATTTTCATATCGTGGTTTGTAAGGATCTCCTATGTAAGCTGCTCAAACTCTCCTATATGGGGCAGTAACAGGATGTTATATAGGATGTAATGAGCCAAAAATGCCAAAAGTAGCTCTCCTCAGGTTTCTGGAATCCCCTGTTTGGAATGCTATGACAAATGTGCAACATGTCCAACTTGGTAAAAATTTTCTAGGTTTCCAAATTTCTTTTCCTAGTCAGAATGCTCAAAAACCATGTTTATTCCCAAATTAGAAATGACATAATTCTGGAACTTCTCCAGTGACACAATAACTGTAGTACAGAGCATAAGAAATCTGTTGTACTCTTACTTTTAAAAATCATTTTAATTTCTTGATACATGAATTGAAGATGATAAAATATAAGTGTTTTAGGGAAAAGTAAAGAAACTTTAAACCTTTTAAGGGAATGCTTTTTCAAATGACCTAAAAGTGGAATATAAAATTCAAAATTTAAAAATTCCAATAATTACCACTGATGACCCAGAGCTACCATTACAGTAATAAGGAAGTGACAAATTGTAGAAATCTCCAGTCTCCTAAGGTTAACATTTAAAGTTTTGTTATACAAAGTGATAACCACTCCCTGTAGTAACTTTTAAAATTCACTCAAATGAATTGAGCATACTTCATGTGCTAAATACTCACAAATGGATAGTGCTTACCATATTGATCAGGCAGAATACTCTATCATTGCATCAGGATTCCCCATGAACAGATGGGAAAAAAGGTGAAAATGGAGTTAGTATTGCCAACACAGTTCTGTTAAATGGAGCTAGGAATCCATTAGGAAGTATAACATTTGCCTGTGTCAGCCTGGATGGAATCTGACATTTTGATCTCATGAAGGCATCCATAACATGTCAGAAACTCAAGATACATATGGGACACTTAGTCTAAAATAAATCTTACTCATTAAAGATAATTATTTTCTGCCTTGTGTGAGACTCAGTCACAATTCTTGCCAGGTACTGTAAATAATCTTATGCCTTTTTATTCTTATAAGCCCCTGATTCTTTTTTTCTCCTTGGAACACTCTTTTGAGATTACCAAAATGAGTCTCCAAAACTGCAGTTCTTAAGATCCCAAGAAAACAAGCAAAAAAAAAAAAAAAAAAAAAAAAGTCTTTTTCTTTTATTGACACAGCTCTGAGTTCAGAAAAACCCAGTGCAGAAATCCTCTTCATTACATCTTGAAAGAAATCTCCATGAATTACAGAGATTCTAGGGCATGAAAGCTTGGTGAGGGGAATGCCACCTTTTCCCAGGAATGGGTCTCCTTAAGAAAAGAAGAGAAATCATCTGTCCTTAAAAAAGAAGCTAAGCATTGCAGCTTTGAAATGAAGATGTGATTAACTTTCAGCACAGCATGTAGGGATGTCCTTTGAAAGCAGAGTGTAATCTTGTTTTTGTACTATTACAGACAGAAAATCTCCTATAGGAGTTTGAGTGGGTATAGCTCACTGGTAGAGTGCATGCTTAGCGTGCATGAGGTGCTGGGTTCAATCCCTAGTACCTCCATTAAAAACAAATAAACAAACAAACAAATAAATAAATAAATAAATAAATAAATCTAATTACCTACCCATCCCCCCTAAAAAGGTAACACACTTAAGCACAATTTCTTCCAACATGATTTCCAAAAAAAAAAAAGAATTAAAAAATCTGTGGGAATTTTCCACAGTAAAATTAATTTCCTTGAAGTCAGCTTTTAACATTACATAATTTTAGCCTCCTCCCTTTACAGAGAATAGTAGCTCTTCTTTCCTTTCCAACACACTTCATTGGGAATAAAAATCTTTGTGATGAAAGAGACTTCCAAGTATTTGCTGACAATAATGAGAACTAAGGTAATTTAAAAGTTAATAAATAGTTGAATAAAGTAAAAAATAGTAATTGGTTAAGAAGTTTTTTGCCCTCTTATGACAGAGACTTAAAAGATTTCAACACCAGATAGTGTTCCACACAATAAGAATTCCAAATAATCAGCATTTTCATCTGAAAGACTATAGGAAATACATCCTCATATTTCAGGCATGGGGGAAATCCCACAGAGTGACGGCAGGAGGCAGCAACTTGAGTTGGCTACAGCCCAAACTATAACCCCTTTACATTGTTTCCAATAGGATTTCAGTTCCTGATTGTTTCCAATGTGGATTCTGACTCTTTGTGAATCCTCTCTGTTCTCTCTATTTGATACCATAGGAACTTCTCAGTCACTGAAAAACCTCTCTTATTCAACACCTGGTGAACTATATGCTACACTACTATGGTTCTAATACTGTCTGTCTGTCTACTATCTTTGTTGCTGGTGAAACTTTATTGAAAACTCTTTGAAATTACACTTACTCTCTAGGGCCTCAATGATATTTCAAAATTAGTCCACCTGAAGGGAGTGTTAGCATAAAAAGGAACTAATCTTGGATTGACAATTGTCTTCTTATTTTACTTGCTATGAAGAAACCAAAAAAAGCTAAATAATTGAAAGTTCAGTCAAATTATTGAGGCTTTTAAATAATGTATTAAGAAAAAATTCTGACCCCACCATCTGTATTCCCATTCCGTCAACTCCCTGTTGTTACGGAAACGACAGGCCAGTCAAGAAACAAGCACCACTCGGAGGGTTGGAGTACTCAGATGTATTACGCTGGCGGGCTCAGAGGGGCTTCTGCTCCGAAGCTCTGAGCACCTCCAAGACGTGCGCATGAGGTTTTATAGGGTAAAGTACAAGCTTGGGGTATTAGGCCAATAGGCATGGAACAGCTTTAGCAGCATCATCATCACAAAAGTGGAGGCGGGGAGGCAGCAAACCAACATTCCAAAGCCAGATGTGTATCTTTGAAAACCCAGCTGGCTAGCAAAAAACATGAACAGCAAACCAACACTAATTAACCTAGATTTACAAGTTAGTCTAGCAGAACTCAGATCAGTATTCCAATACTTAGATTTGTGAGTTATCTTGTTAGCCCAGCCCAACTTTTCCTTCACACTGTAACCATGAGATTCACTGGCCTCATCTCAGACAATGAAGCAAGGTGCAGCAGGTACTTGTTCCTAAGTGAAACCAGTAGAAGAAATGACATTTAACATTTTGTCTCAATCCAAATTACATGTCATCACCAAGGATTTTTCTATTCCCTGATAGGAAATGGAAAATTTTACTAAACAATTAAGAATTGTTCTGGGTGCATCATCCCTGGAGTTCTCTGACCTGTATGAATTTATCCATGTTTTGGTTGACCTGGCGATGTCTCCCTTTGCTGTGAATAAGCCAAAAGTGAAAGGGAGCAGAAGCCTGTGGTCCCCCTCAAGCCCCTGCCTCTTGTTTGTAGAAAAGCTGAGTCTCCCAAGCCTCCCTGAGTCATAGAAGAGCAGCTCAAGCAGTTAATTAGGACAAGCCTGCAGGCACTGGGGGATGGCAACAACTCTGACCACCTATCTCAACCATTAACTGAGATTAATCCTTCATTTACGTTTAGAACTTTCATAGCTGAACAGAATCTTTGGAGATTTGGGGGGAGGTGTCCACCAGATCTTTATTCTGATTTAAAGCAACTTTCCTTTTTGTTACAAAGGCATTGCCCCCAGGATCCTACCCCTGCCCCTCCCTCAAATAGAAACCAATTACTCTTATCTAAGTCTCAGGAGGTAGCTGCAGAGAAGAAGCAAGAACTGATGAAAACCAACAGAGCCCAAGATGGTAAAGGATTTGACTTCCAGTGGACCTTGAACCTCATTATATGCTCATTGTAAAGTATTAGCTGCTAAGTGACTCACCCACACCGAACAGCAACATGACAGTTAATGACTGCCATGCAATAACTGGAAAAGCCCATAGAAAGACTAATTGGCTTCAGGACACCTAGAAGGAGGACATGTTGGTGGAAGCCTCCCATAAAAGTCCATGTGGCCCAACCCTGGGTGGAGCTGTTTCTACCTGCCAGCTTGGCTAACAGCTCCTCACTCAAGGGCTTTTCTTTCCTTCTCCCTGCTTGAGCACTTTCCTTCCTTTCCCTCTTTGTAGAAATAAAAACAGTATTTGCTCTGCTCCTGTGCTTCAGCTGTGAATTCTTTCCAGCCAGCAGGCAATGACTTTGGTGGATCTCTTAAATAAGGGTTCTCATTATTGGCTAACAAATGGACCACCATCCCTGAGGACCTTCAAGTGTCTCTGTCTACCCCTGAGGCCCATCAAAGATTGAGGGAAATAGAGAAAAATTACTGGAAGCCATTCACCAAGTCTATCCCAGAAAAACTGATCATGTGTTCAAATTTTTAAGTAACAAAGGGACAAAACTGTGCCTATCACCACTGATTAGAGACAGCATGGAAAGAGCACTAAAGGCTAGAAACAACTCCCTAGTAACCTCTACTCTGGCTACAATTTTGTAAATGGCCTTGGGCTGAACTCTGTGACACATTTCAAAAGAATAATACTAACTGCCAAAAAGTAGATATATCTGATCTCCAGATTAACCCAACAGTATAAATACAGTACTTTCAGAAGTTTAAAATTCACATACAGGCTTATGGCACTATAATTAAAACAGTTGTTAAAAACTTTTAAACCAAAGAAAGCACCAAAATCATGGTGTCCCCTTGATTCAGGCTGATATTGTAAGAAAAGGGACTTTGGCTCTGAAACTGTCCCACCAGCAAGAGAAAAAAGACACCTGAGACTGTATGTCACCAGAAAGTCATTGATTTTTCCCTGAGGAAGTAAATGTCCAGTGCCCTCAGCTACCACTGAATTTTTAAGGGGAAATCATCCAGTAGGTTGAAGGCTACTCTACTGTTTCTTATCAAATATCAAGGCAGCATGTTCTACCCTTAATACCACCTAGTTTCCATCCACCTGCACAGCATCATGAAACTTTACACATAATGGGTTTTAATAGTCTGTCTCATGATTTGTCTCTTTCCCAAACTCTTAACATTTCTATGGCACCTTCTAAAACTCAGCAGACTTCTTTCTCAGTCCTACCACCCCTATAAATATGTTCAAAGTTGATTTTTTCCATTAATTGAATGCTCAAAATTCATAGAGCCCTGAAAGGACCCCTTTTACAGGTCTTTGTGTCTTTCCTTTCCTGTCTACGTTCCCAAAACAATTTTGTCTGACTTCCCTGAGTTTCTCTGCTGTCTTCAACTTATCACTCATTTGAATAAGGACTTAAATCAACTATAAGACAAAATTCCTACTTCTCTGTAAGCAGCAAACTCAACAAATATTGGGTAAATATAAGATAAACAGATCCTAAAGGTAGAAAGTTCTCTCTCCATCCCTCCCCAAGATTTCCCATTATCATCTAAAACTGAAGGAACTTGAGCAGCTCCACTTAATAATCCAAGGTTAATTAGTCAGAAAATTTCTAATGTCCAATCCATTAAATTTAAACAGCCTATTCTGGCTGTTAAAAAAAAAAAAAAAACTAAATGGAAAAGCCTAGTCCAAAGTCTGAGAGCTATCATAAAATCATAAAAATAACCAGATCTAGATATTCCATTCTGCCTAATCCTAACACCATCCTGTCTGTCATTTCTTGCACTACCACTATTTCATGGACATTCATTGTCCAGATTTGTTGTTGTTGTTGTTGTTGTTGTTGTTGTTGTTTTCATCATCATCATTGATTCCTCTTCATAAAAATTCCCAGTACTTGATTGACTTCCTCTAGGTAAACCAGCAATATATGAGAGCTCTATGACCCTAGAATTTATAGAATTCCTTACCTACCTGTCAAATACTCAAAAGGCAAATTCAAGGGACTAAAAAGTTCCAGGAAACTCCTACTAAAACCCCTATGTGGATAATGTCCTTCTGTTCTTACAGTTATGACAGTTTCCTTGTGGAGACTAAGTTCCATCTAAAGCATTAGTTAAAAAAAAAAAAAAAAGGAGGAGGGGAGGTCACAAAGAGGCTAAAGGCAAAGTTCAATTATGCTCTCTGAGTCTCCAATGTCTGGGTCATCATATCTCAACCATAGGAAAAACTATCTCCACAGACCAGACTTCTATATTCAGCATTTTCTTTCCCTGACTGAAAAAGACAGCTGAGAGGTGTTTGGGGTCTTTGAGGCTATTGTAGAATGCTCATACCAAATTTCCCCTATGATTGCCTCAACCTTCCATGCCATGACAAGAGAATCATCCCCAGACTCAGCAGTCTCAGACCCTCATCCAGAGATGCTTTCCAAAACATTAATAGCTCTCTACTTTCAGCCTCCCATCCTTCTACCATGCTTTATACTACCCAATTACTGTATATTTTTCCTTGTTTGTACTGGGTGAGAGAGTCATAAATCTTTAAAATATTATCCCAAAAATGTAACAAACACCAAAGACCTCCACAATATTGTAGTTTATCTGTGCATCTCAGAGCTAAAGAATATCTTCCTTGCATGTAAGTTGGGGCTGCAATTGCCAAACTTATCCAAGCCACTTCTGATTTGGTATCAGACTGTGTGCTTGACATGTATGTTTCTCATGTTGTGCAGAACCTAGTGCTTAAATGAGAACAGATACCACTTTTCTAAGTTTCAACTTACCTCCTATGAAATTTTCTCACCCTCCCCTTCTCATCCCACCATACCTTAGCCATATGCACAAAACCTTAGCCCTTTCACCTTGCTTCCTTTCATCTACTGACAGGGTGTTCCCTGATTGAGTTGCTCACACTAGATAACTATCTTCTCTTAGAGTACATTTGTCAGAAATCTCCCTTACCCAAGTTGACCTCATTCTCTAAGTTGATGGCTCATTACTCCTTCCTTCAAGACTAGATACATCATCACAGATCAATACAAACTCCTTAAGTATCAAATTTGCCCCAGAAAAGCTCGGGTGGCTGGACTTACTGCTGTCACTGGGCTTGCATAACGACAGAGGGAATGTAGGTTAATATCAGAGCCACTATAGCTTTGAGGTTATACATAATTTGGTATATTATATATACAGACTATTCATGATATAATTAATAACCCAAGTGAGAAATGAACCCTTAGGAGGAACAGAGCAAGATGGCAGAGTAGGAGAAAGGCTCTTGTACAAACAAGGATGTAAGAAATGTTCATAAGGAATCTGAAAGGAAGAAAAGAGATCAGGTTAGGACATGTGCCTCTAGGAGGAGACTCAAAAGTGGAGTGAGATCCTCTCTGGGGATTTGGCTGTTCAAGTTACACATTCGGTGATCAAACCCTGGTCTCCAGCACTGAGAGAACTGGTCTCCTTAGCTGGCTTGGAAACCATCAGGACTAACAGAAAGGCTATAAGAAGCCTAGACTCTACTCATGGGAGCACACACAGCTTTCTCACTCTCAGAAATAAGGTAGAAAAAGCAGACCAAAACTGTCCAGGACTCTGACTGGCTTACCATGACTGATTAGCTGCACCCTAACCCATGCTGAATGCTTGCTATGGCTACACTTAGTAGCTATATTCTAAAAGTATGCAACTCTATACTAGGGTAAAGGCTGCCATAACTGAGGAGGGCCCTCACCTTGGTCCTGAAACAGCATCTGACTGGGTCAGGAACAGCCATTTCAGGTGCTGGCTGAGACAGCTGATTGGGAGTAGTCTGGAACTGTGACTGAGACTGGAATGCCACAGCCTGTGCTCCAATTCAGAACAACTGCCTACTTCAGCCCCTTTTGCTCCAGTACTGTTCCCTTCTGGGGTGAGGATGCTGGTGCTGGGAGGGCAGAGAGCCCACATGTATAGGAAATGGAGCCAGCTGGGACCCAATGCTCTGAGCTTCTGCTCCAGCAACTTAGGACCTGACCCTCACCCCAGTAAAGTAGTATTGGCCACTGAGCAGAAGCGATGCCATGGCTCACACTTAGCTCTGGCTCTAGCACCTCCATCTCCAGCCCCACCACCTACCAAAGTGATAGCTGCCAACACCCATCAGGCTCAGCTCTCCAATCAAAGCCACTGGGCACACACAGACTGTGCAGGGATCATCCCACACAAGAAAACACCCCATCAAGACCACCACAGGTAACTATTTCATCTAAAATCATAGAGACAGAAAAAGTTACGTAAAATGAGAAAATGTGAAAATTTGTTTCAGCTGGATGGACAACAGAAAATGCCTGAAAAAAACAACTAATGAAACACAAGTAAATAATTTACTAGATAAAGTGTTCTAAACGTTAGTAAAAAGAAAGCTAACCAAATTAGGGAAAAGAGCAGATGAACAGGGTAGGAATTTTAAGAAGAAAATAGAAAATATTAAAAATGACCAATCAGAGAGGAGGGTATAGTTCAATAGTAGAGTGCATGCCTAGCATTCACGAGGTCCTGGGTTCAATCCCCAGTATGTCCTTTAAAACAAACAAACAAACAAACCTATTAACCCCCAAGAAGAAAATTTTTAAAAAGGACCAATCAGAGCTTAAGAACACAGAAACTGAAATGAAAAACACACTAGAAGAAATGAACAGCAGACTAGGTGGTACAGAGAACATAAAAGTGAGCCAGAAGATACAGTAAAGGAAATCACCCAAAGAACAGCAAAAAGAAAAACAAATTTTAAAAATGAGAGCAACTTAAGAGACTTCTAGGACAGCATCAAGCATACCAACATTCACATAAATAGGGGTCCCAGAAGGAGAATAGGGAAATAAAGGGGTCAAAAGTATATCTGAAGAACTTATGACTGGAAACCTCCCAAACCTACAGAAGGAAACAACTATTCAGATACAGGAAGCATAGAAGGTCACAAAAAAGATGACCTCAAACAGATCCACACCCACACATATTATAATTAAAATAGCAAAATTTAGATAGAGAGAATTTTAAAGTCTCATACAAGAGAACTCCCATAATGGTATCCATTTATTTTTCCAAAGAAATGTTGTAGGCCAGAAAGAAGTAGCATGATATATTTAAAGTACTGAAAGGGGAAAATCTGCAAACTAGATTACTCTACCCAGCAAGATTATTATTTAGAATTTTAAGGAGATTTTCAGACATGAAAAAACTAAAAATGTTTATCAATACTAAAGAAGTGCTAAAGGGTCTTCTCTAAGTGAAAAAGAAAAGGCTACAAGAAGAACATTCATTCAAGGGAAATTTTCATTAGTAAAGGCAAATATATACTAAGGGCTGGGGCTCAAGCACTTTAAAAAATTAATACAAATATTAAAAAACAGAAACTTGTAAAATCAGCCATAACTACCTACACAGTAAAGAAATAAACATGAAGATGTAAAATATGACATCAAAAACATAAAATGCTGGGGAGAGAAGGAAAAAAGTAGACTTTTAGAATGTCTGAATTTAAAAGACTACCAGTTTAAAACAAGTAGATGTAGTTTATAGATCAATATATATTAACCCCATGGTAACCACAAATCAAAGAATTACAATAAATACACACACAAAAAATAGAGAGAAATGAGCACAAGTGCACCACTAAGGAAAATTATCAAACCACAAGGGAAGAAACTAAAAGAAGAAGAAGAGAATCAAGAAGAGGAGATGGCCAGATGGCAGAGTAGAAAGACTCTTAGCTCACCTCCTCTCATGGGCACAACAAAATCACTACTATCTGCAGAACCACCATTGCTGAAAAAGACAGAAACCTACTAGAAAAGATATTCTGCAATTCAAGACACAGTGAAGGAAATACAACCAGATGAGTAGGAGGGGCAAATTCACAACAATTAAGTCCTATAACCCTGAGTGTCTGACCCACAAACTGGAGGATAACTACAATTGCAGAGGTTCTCCAAATTGAGTGAAAGGTCTGAGCCCTACATCAGGCTCTCCAGCCTGAAAAGCTGAAAGTATTTCCTCTGAGATCAGGAACAAGACTGGAATGCTCATTCTCATCACTTTTACTCAACAAGTCCTAGCCACAGCAATCCCCAAAAGAAAAGGAAATAAAAGGCATCCAAATTGGAAAAGATAAAGTAAAACTGTCACTATTTGCAGATGACATGGTACTATTTATTAAAAAAATTCTAAAGATGTTATGAGAAACTACTAAAGCTCAACAATAAATTTGGTAAAATTGCAGTACACAAAATTAATATACTGAAATCTGTTTTTTTATACATTATTGACTAACTGTCAGAAAGTGAATTAAGAAAACAATCCTACTCCTGGAGAAGGTCATTCTGAGTGAAGTAAGCCAGAAAGAGAAAGAAAAATACCATATGAGATCGCTCATATGTGGAATCTAAAAAACAAAAAAACAAAGCATAAATACAAAACAGAAATAGACTCATAGACATAGAATACAAACTTGTGGTTGCCAAGGGGGCGGGGGGTGGGAAGGGACAGACTGGGATTTCAAAATGTAGACTAGATAAACAAGATTATACTGTATAGCACAGGGAAATATATACAGGATCTTATGGTAGCTCACAGAGAAAAAAATGTAACAATAAGTATATATATGTGCATGTATAACTGAAAAATTGTGCTCTACACTGGAATTTGACACAACCTTGTAAAATGACTATAAATCTATGAAAAATGTTAAAAAGAAAAGAAAAGAAAACAATCCTACTTATAATTGCATCAAAAAGTATAAAATACCTCTTGGTCCCCTAGTTTGTATTGGGGCCATGCAGTATTACAAAGGAAAATTAATTCCTTTTTCTTCAGACTATCCTTTTTAAACTTTTTCCAATTAATTAATATGCATCCTAATGGGGAGTCCTTTGGGATACTTGTGGTGTCCCCATTTTGGTTAGGATGTCCCATACATGAGCCTGAGGGGGCTCTTTTAGACTAGTTAAGGAAAGGAGAAAGGGCCAGATGGAGAAAAGATGACTAAAGTCCCAGGGTCTCAAACCTTTAGAGGGAAGGAGACCTAGGTCCTAAGTCAACTAAGCAAATTATGTTTGTGAAAGAGAAACAAATAGCTTTGAAATGTGGAAAAATGAAAAATGAAAAAGAAATGCTATAGCCACAACGCTTCCTGGACCAGAGATCCATAGGCCCACTAAGGAAGTGTTCACCTGCAACTCCCACTCAGGGATATAACAAAACTGCGACCCCAGGAGTGGTGCCAAAACTGTGACCCATGAAGGGAGTGCCTGCCTGTGACTCCCATTCAGGGGTACTAAAACCTGCAACCCCACCAAGGAGTACAAAAACCTGTGACCCTACCAAGGCATGCAAAATCCTGCAACCCATGAAGAGAGCACTAACTGGCAACTCTTGCTCAGGTGTGCTTAGACCCACGACCACATGGAGTGGTGCTAGAAACTGAGATCCCCAAAAGGAGTACCTGCCCATGACTCCCGTCTACGGATGCAATAAAGTAGTACACCCCTAGGGCACTTGGGGAGGGCCAGGCTGCAAATTTTTAAAGGGGAACTCCTGGAGTCCTATTACTTGGGCCCCCTTTGGCAGTTATGGCATCCCAGAACTGTACCAAGACTGTGCAGAGAAGAGGAATTGGGTTCAAGGAACCACAGAAGGGAATCTCACCCAGTCAGGTTGTCAGTTACTTGCCATGTGGTCATGTTTGGATGTCCAAATTGTCACTTTGGTGGATCTTTTTGAGTCCATAGATCAATAGAGGAGAGAATGACAGAGGATCCAAAGAAGAAAAGCCTTGGGCTCAGTGGGCTCCTTCACGGCTAGACAACTGGTCTCTGCCAGATCCTGCAGGCAGCATTAGCCACCACCTAAGGGTTACTTGAATCTGCATGGTGTGGGAGAAACCCCCTGCCACCCTCCGAAGAGAAGGGAGCCGTAGCCCAATAAGCAGATCGAGATTATGCCCTTTGAACCTTGTTTCTTTATGTAAAAGCCCCATGCCCTTTGAACCCTGTTTCTTTATGTAAAAGCCCCATGGTGTGGGAGAAACCCCCTGCCACCCTCCGAAGGGAAGGGAGCCGTAGCCCAATAAGCAGATCGAGATTATGCCCTTTGAACCCTGTTTCTTTATGTAAAAGCCCCATCTACTAAAGAGATGATGCAGGGAAAATGGATGTGGGGCGTGTGGAGGGCCATGTCCAGGTCTTGTTTGAGACACTGGGATGTGCCCTGCCAAGTGTGGGTCCTTGGCTTCATGCAGGAAAGAATTCAAGTGTGAGCCACAGTTGAGTAAAGGCAGATTTATTTAGAGAGAGTCATACTGCATAGAGTGTAAGGCAAGAGAAAGGCGAGGAAAGAGGTGTGGGAATTGGGTGCTCAGGTTAAAGCACAAGTAGGTACACACTCCATAGATAAGAATGTGGGCTGTCTCCAAAGAGGAGGGAGTGAAAAAGTGCCTCTGGACCTGGTGTTGCCAGTTTTTATGGGCTCAGTAGCTTCACAGGACCACAGGTGGGACCATTCCAACTACCCTGAGGAAGGGGCTGGGATTCCCAGGAACTGGGCCACCATCGATTCTTTGGTGTTAGCTTTGGGACTGTCATGGCACCTGTGAGCATGTTATTTATCAGGCTGTTACAATGAGTGTATAATGAAGCTCAAGGTCTACTAGAGGCTAAATCTCTCACCATCTTAATCTTCAAGGCTAACTGGGAGTTGAATTTTCCACCATTTAGGTGTTACATTGCTGTCATTCCTTGATGGCTGGGCCCTGACCCCTTCCATCCTGTCTCAGTGGAAGCCTTCCATAAAAGTCCACACGGTCCGACACTGGTTGGAGCTGTCTCTACCTACCAGCTTGCCTGACAGGTCCCCACTAAAGAGCCTTTTCCTCACTGGAGGACCTTTCTTTCCTTTTCCTGTTTTGAGCAATAAAGCAGCCATTCACTTTGTCCTTCTACCTCTGCTGTGGATTCCTTGACAGCTGATGCAAAGCTGGCTAGGGTTCTTATTTAGGGCTCTCTCTATCTGCTAAAATTTGGAACTGTTACCCCAAAAAGTAGAGATCCTAATTCTTATCATACCCAAAATACAAATTTACAGTTGAAAGACATTGTGCAACAAAAGACTTTAAAAGATTTACTTTAAAAAACGGAAAAGTACATACAAAAGACTGGGAGGTAGACTGATCCAAGGGAGGAAAAGCAGCATTTTTTGTCTCTACTTTCTCTCATACTCATGGTTAGAGGTGGTCTTTTTGCCTAAAGTTCCGCCCCCACCCCTGAAGAGCCAAACTGAAACTCAGAGACAGGGTCTTGGAGCTTACAAGAAAAGAGACAGCTTTATTACTTTGCTAGGCAAAGGGTACTCACAGCAAGTTAGTGCCTTCAAAACTGAACCTATCATGTGGATAGGGCAGGGTCATTATATAGCCATGACTTAAACAATAAACAATCAACAGAATCATTTTCTCATCATAAGACTCAGAGTGGTGTCATGCCTCCAGGCAACCAACTCTGTAAAAGTTACAGGTTGTCACTTTTTCGATCTATTTGTCTCAAAAGTGCGTCTTGGTACTTCGTCTATTTTGTAAGGCTACAGTCCCGGGACATTTTCTCTGGAGAACAACTCAGAGATTATTACTTTCAATTACTAGAATAAAGCAGAAACAGTGAAATTAATAGCTTTAATTTAACAACAGGCTTGGGGCTGTGAGTAGCAACCAGATTTGTTGACTGTTTTAAGAGAAAGCACAAGAACAAGCAATCTGTTAGCCTAAGTGTGGCCATTTTATTAATCCTCCTTCAGTGTTTTTGAGACAGGAGGGAAGGGGGCAGGGCACAGCCATTCAAGGAATGACAGCAATTGACACCCAAATGATGGAAGATTCAACTCCCAGTTGGCCTTGAGGGTTAAGATCATGGGAGGTTTGACTTCTAGACCTTGAGCTGCTTTATATGCTCATTGTAATATATTATAATGATTTATCATGACAAATAACATGCCCATATGTGCCATGACAGTCCCAGGGCTAACCATAAAAGGTCAAATAGTGGGCTATGACCCAATTCCTGGGAATCCCAGCCCCTTTCTCAGGATACTTAGAATGGTCTTCCCATTTGTTGGCATATGAAGCTATCAAACCCATAAAAATAGGCAACACTATGCCTTATGGCCACCTTTCTCACTCTGTCCTCTTCAGAGACAGCTCATACTCTGTCTGTGGAGAGTGTACCTATTTTTAGTTTAACCTGAGCATCCAACCCCCAAACCTCATGGCCTTTCTCTGGCTTTCTGAAACAGCTTACACTCTATGCATTATGTATCTCTTCAAATAAATCTATCTTTAGTCAATAGTGGCTCATTCCTGAATTTTTTCCTGTGCAAAGCCAAGGGCCCACACCTGGTGAGGCGTGTCCCGAGTCTTGGGACACAGCCCTCCTCATGCCCCATATCCATTTTTCCTGCATCGTTTTGATTGATTGACAGCTCTTTTTCCTGGAATGCTTAGTCATGTATGGCCACTTTTGTGCATGTCCTTACACATGGTGTATACAGAAAACCTGAGAGTAGGGTGCTTAAACCGCAATGCTAATTATAATACAATGAGTATTGGTCGTGTCTGGTTAAGTCCTCTCTGCTACCACACAGTTGTGGCTTTCGGGTTCTGACTGGTTTCTTGCTGGCACTTATTTAGAAGTAAAACCCCTTTATGCTGGAGGTGGGCACAAAGCTATCTTCCAGACTACTCTCCCTCTCCTCCACCTGTCTGTCTGTTGCCCCCAGTTATCTAACTACTTAAGAGAACAATTTGTGAAAGTGTCATGAATGTTTAGGTGAAATGACAGAAAACTTGAAAATTATCATTTGGGTGGGAGATGTCTTTTGACCGTCTTTTCTGGAAAAGTATGAGTTATTTGGGATGAGAATACAATGACTATTCAGTTGGCTTACCAAGTGTTGATGTAAGTTTCCTCAAAGCATAAACTGCCTGGCTAAAGCAGAGGCAAAATAACAAGCTTTCATTTCCTTGCTCTAACTCACTTATGTACTGGGTACCTTAGAGTCCTCAAGGATGGAAAGCTATCTGGTTGAATTGCACTCTCATAGAATCTTTCTTTTTTGGCCACTGCCTAAAAAAGAGGTTCTGGTACACTTTCCACACACTGACCCTCTTTATCAGGCCCTATAACTCTGCTTTCTGAAGCACTGGGCTCCAAAGTTGATGTGCAACTTGCTGATGCAGGTGTGAAGCTGGATATTTGCTTTTTATCTTTAAAAAAATTAAAATTTTATACTATGTAAAATAGATTGTTGCTGGAATGCTCATTAGGTCTCTAACATATGATCACATTTCACATGTGCTCATGTATCTGGAGGTGTTACTTGAAAACTAGGTTTGCCTCTTGGTGGGTCATGAGCCAACAGACACAACCAAGCCAAAGATCAGAAGAGGAAAGGATTTATTATTACTTACCGCAAGTAAGGAGAACACTGGGGATCTTTTCCAAAGCAGTGTCTCCCTGGAATAGCAAAATTGGAGAAGTTTTAAGCTAAATGTATATGCATATTTATGTAGGGACTTCAGCGGAGATTTCAGCATAGAAACAGGGAAAGGCTGACAAAGCTCCAGCTTTAGTTGATTGAAGGTCAGCATCAGCATTCCTTCCTCCATTTGGGTGGGGGCCCTACTTCCTGCAGAACTGAAAGATGTACTATCATGTATAACCTTTGAGGACAAATTAGGACTCTTCTTTATCACTGTTTGGATGCCTTTTGTCTGTTCCTGCATTTCTTTGCTCCTTTAAGATCACTGATTACTGAGAACTGTTCAAGGGCAAGCCTTGTGGCCAAGCTTAGGTCCCAACAGGGCTCAGGCCAAATTAGCTTCTCTTATGGCAAGAAAGCCTAGTTTTCTCTCTCTAGATAACCCTTTCCCGAACTGTACCGCATTTTAGAGTCCTGTTTTTTTTTCAGGATAAAAATTAAAGTACTTTTTTTAAAGTTAATTAAGTAATTGATTAATGTTTATTTCATGGAGGTACACAGACTTTTAGAGATTTGGGTATCTTACACATGAGATTCTTCAGGTGTGAAATAAACCTGCAGGCACAATCAGTGAAGATGCTCCACGTTAACGCGCATGAGACTAGAAGCAAGAGAAATTAATGCAAACATGAAGTTTTGTTGCCTGCTCTGATGTAAGCACTAAACTGTTTCACCTCTGTCACAGAAGCCAGGATATATAAAGCAGTAATAAGCTAATCTCCCAGCTTTCAGGTAACATAAAATTTCACTTTTCACAGTTCTTTACAATAAATATGATAGAACAGTGCTTCTGCTCTCATGGAATTTACATTTTAGTAGCAAGTAATGAAGGTATGGTACAAATAATAAATGGTAAATAAATTAATCATTGAGGCAACTTCAGATAGTAAAAGGGATTTTAAAAACCTAGATAGTAGAAGAGAGTGATTACGGTGCACTTTAGATAGGATGGTTAGGGAAAACCTCTTGAAAAAGTGATGACTGAGTTAACATTTCAGTTATAATAAGGACAGTACCACCAATGGGAATGTTGGCGGGAAGTTCCTTGGGTAGAGGTAGAGAGAATTGTCAGAGCAAAAGCCCTGAGATAGGCTTTTGGAATCTTCAAGAAATCCAGAGCAAGCGAAAGTTGCTATATCTCAAAAGCCTGGTAGCATGATCTCAAGAGGCTAGATGATTTAAGATATTGTGGGACACATTTGGGAGTTTGGATTTCATTTTGGTGACAACAGGAAGTTCCTGGAAGGTGTAGGTGTGCATGGGTATAATATAATCTGATTTGTGTTTCAAAGTTAACAGAGCTTGCTTCATGAAGGATAAATAGTTGAAGCATTTTGAAAAACGAAAGGTTAATAACTGGGGCTCTGAAGTAGATGCAGAGTTGGATGAAGCTATTTGAGTTCGATGAGTCAGAGGACAGACATAGTTCCAACATGAAGTATAAGAAACAATCTCCAGGATGGAGTGGAAACAGGACAGAGGAAAATTTGTATCAAGTAAACCTGAAGTATTAGGGGCTTCATTACCTCACAAAAGTAAATTTAAAGAAGACAGAGATTTGGAGAGTTAAATCTGTAATCTTAATTTTCACCAGTACAGTTTACTTGTTAGGGAGAGGGTGCATAGAGCTTGTCTTACCACCATTTTGGAAGTGATTTCTTCCCCCTCACCACCATTTTGGAAGTGATCCTCCCCCCTCCCCCCATTTTATAAGGCTATTTTCATAATAAGCATACTTAGCAAGTGTTTTGGGGGAGAAAAATCAGTGCGGTGGGAAGTTTTGACTGGGAATATATCAACAATTCGACCTAATTAGTCAGAACCAGATAGTAAGAGTGAACTAGTATAGCTAACAGCAGGCATTATTGAAGGGAACCAAAACAAGGAAAATGGGAAGAAGGCCTTGGATTTATGAACTTTTATTAACGCCATTTAATATTATTTCATTTACTACTTTAATTTGCAACTCTTCTTTCCCTACAGCATTAAGTGAATAGAAGATGTCAAAACTGGGAAGCTATCTGTTCCAGAGCCATTCCAGAGCCCAAGTGCTTAATGGAGTACAGGAAGTAATCTCAATTTGATTTAATATTAAAAAGCCTGACCAGGCTCCTAAGTGGGAGTATAATGTATAGACTAAACCATAAGAATCTGTCAATATTTGATTGCTTTTAACATACAAAAACTGCCAAGTTTATAATCTGAATAAACACAACCACTTTGAATAAAGATTTGGCACTACTGATTAAAGATAAACATATGCATACTAAAAAAGCCTTGAAATTCCACTCATATCCTTATACCTAATAAAACAATGATATATCTCTCCCAAAAGACATGGATTAAAACTTGCTCATTTACTGCAAGTTTATTCATAAACGTTGCCATCTGGAAATGACTCAAATGTGTCCACCAATATTAATGAGATATTTATACGATGTAATATTATTGCAACACAAATAAAGCTCTCAGACACAACGTTGAACACAGAAGCCAAAAACAAAAATATATATGCTGTATGATGCCATTTATACAGAGTTCTAAATCAGATAAAACTAATTTTGTCCAATAGAAGTCAGGATGGTTGCTACCCTACTTAGAAGGTTGAGAGTGGACAATGCCTGGAAAGCAATGGGCTTTTTTTGTTTGTTTGCTTGTTTGTTTAAAAAGGTATGTTTTTGTAGTATTGGTGCTTTGTTGGGAGGTAAGATCCTCCATGGGTATTGCATCATTTCTTTACTTTTCTGGGTATGCCAACAATGCATCTATGTCATTTAATTATACCTTTCACATAAGTAATATTGAGCAATTAGTAAGGTAGCATCCCTCCCATCCCAATACATAGAGCAGGCTTTAATGAGTTAGTATAGGGATTCTCAAGCTCACTGTTCCTTAGCTGTGATGGAAATACTACATCTGTGGTAAGTATATTTATCTCTTCACATCACTTCTATGGAGTTTAATAAGGGAAATCTGCAAACATGACAGTCATGCTGCTTGCTGTGCTGTGAGTTACAGAAGTCGTTGGTCTATCTCTAAACCTCATATCTTCTTTTAGGACCCACTAAACAGTAACAACAGCTTTTAACTAAAGTAAAATCTAATTCCAGATACAACAGCATTCCATATCAAACTTGTCCAGGCTACAAAGATGTCTTTACTCAGTAAAAATTGAGCTGTGAAATTTACAGAATGTATGTATGCTTCAGGAAAAATATTTATCAAAAGAGAAAAAATTTTAAGGTTTAAGGTGTAAATATCACTTAAGATTCTTCAAGGGAGGAAGTAAAAGGCAATGTTAAGATTTAGAGAATATATTTAGGACAGGTGTGATGCACAATTAACCTACCCTCTCTAAATATTTTCTTTGCAGAAAATCAAGGATGGTAATCGATGTCTTGAAGGCTTCAAAGAGCAGTAAGTATTAACAACATCCACATCATCAGGAAAGCCGCATTTGTATACGCAAGGACGCTTGAAGGTGCACCCAAAAGATGAACAAATAATACTAACTTAATGTAGAAATATATTAAAAAATATTCTACACCAAAACTAATTGGGATTTATCGCAGTAGTAGAATAATTGTTTTAATATGAATAAAGCCAATCTTTTGATATATACCATATTAATAAAGGTTTTTAAAAAATATACCGTATTAATAAAGAGCATACTCGACATGGTCCACTGGATCCTGCCACATCTCCAATTCCTTCCTCCTTTGTCCTCAGGGCCTTAGGACAGGGCTGAATGTCTCGAAAAGCAAGGAGGTAGGAAGAGGTGGTGCACAAAGTTGCTGTCTGGAGATTCCCCAGGCACGGAAGGTAAGTTATTTCGTAATTTCAGCGTTTTTTCATCCCCGTCCGTCTTTTATGTTGCCTCCCCATTCCGGAAAAACGAGAGGCCCTGTGATGGGTTCGTTGGGCAGGGGGAGATTTACTATGCGACAAAAAACAGCGATGTAAATGAAAATGTCAAAAGCAAAGGTGCTGCCTTACGATTACGTGATTAAACAACGTAATTAATCCCTTCCTCGAATTAGTCAGTCCTCGGGCGTCGGTGCGTTTTTTGTTCAGGCTACACATCCAACCCGGTGACTTCCAGTCTGAATGTCCCCTTTTTCACTCTGAGCCGCCCTCTATCCAGCTCTTCCCCTAAACAGCTCCGGAACTGTAACGTGTTATATGAACATAGTCCAGTCGCAGTCCGTGCGAGGGCCGGCGATAGACACACGGCTTCTGTGCACTATGTGTACTGTATGCTATTCCCTGCTCCTATTCCAGCGTCAGGATGAAGGCGCCTCAGTCACTCGTCTTAGCTTCCGGGTTTTTGCTCGAACTTCTTCCCGGAACTGGGGAGAGAAACCATGGGGGAGGGGAAAGGGATAAAGGAAGGAATAGTTGAGAGACTAAGGGCTGGGCCGGCGTAGGGGGAGGAGCCGAGAGACGGGACTTGGGAGGGGCTGAGGGCGTCCTGGAGGTTCGCGGTGACGCTGAGGCTGATGGGAGTCTGCGCCTCTGAGGTTTCCACTGGCCTGGCGGGTTTTTATTTATTTATTTATTTATTTCGGTTTGCTGGATCCGCCATATTGAAGAGGACCGGCCCAGGCGCCTGTCTGAATCTTGGAGTTCTCGTACGCCGCCCTTCAGGGGCTCTGCTGAGACCGGCCTCTTCCAGTTTCATCTAGCTACCAGGGAAACCGGAGCTTGACCGCGGGGCTGCATCTCCCTTACGGGAGGCGGCCGCCTCAGAGTCTGGTTTTTAGTGTAGACGGCGGGAGCTAGCTCTGAGTTGCAGCGAAGAGGGTAGCCGCAAGAGGGTGAAGCCACGGCTGCAGAAAAGGCTAAGAGGACGTGACGCAGGGGAAACGCACAGCCTGGGGCTCGTCTAAGCTGCTAGAGACCCCAGCCCGAGAGAAAAAGAGGTAAGAGGGTCACAACGCGTGACAAAGTGTGTGTTTTCCTTCACTCTCGTACTCGGGAACCTGGCCGTCGCAGATTTGTTTTTCAGTTCTTGTTGTTGTTTTGCCACTCTAGGGACTGAGCTTTGGAATCCGGTTTCGAGGTAAAGCACCTGTGTTAGCCTTGTAACCAACCACCCACCGTCACCTTTCCAGGGAAACAACTTGCTCTCAGAGGGCTGGCCCTTGTTCAGTGTTTTTTCCCTTCAGCCAAGCAGGGATTGTTCCGCCCCGAATCTTCCGCCCGGAGGCAGTTGAGAGGTTTCTCACCGCGATTATTGGTATGAATCTGGAGCTTGAAGGACATATCAGTATTTTAGACTGTAAGGGAAAATGGCTGACGACTTTGTCCCTCCCTCTTTTCTTCCGAAAATCCCTAATCTGCGTAACCGCTCCATTTTACGGCCCTAGTGGCACAGTCTTTATATGACCCTACACAGGTCTCCTCGGTGGATTTGATACTATCTATGCTGTCACTGAGGTGGAGTGATTTCGAATAGAGCTAGGCCTCAGGAATGCTATCTATCAGATCTTGACGTTTGTCCACCTCCCGCGATGGTCTAACAGTCTGAACGATGTTTATATTACACCTCAATGTATTGAGGGCTAATAGGCACTAAAAGATGTTTTAATTAAGTCGATTGCAGACTAGCTTTTACATTTCTGTTCTTCTGTTTTTATCGAAATATTATCTTCATTGAATTTGCTGGTAGTGAGTGAAACCTCACTCCTGTGAGATGAGGCATTACTACATTTGATATATACTTGTTATTTTTCATTAATTTAAAGTTATCGAGCAGATAGTTATTTTGTGGAATTCTCTATGTTCTCGGCTATTCTATTGTGCCGTTTCTCCTACAAGTGTTTGAATAATTTTACTTTTTTAAAATTAGCTATTTGTAGATGTGGGTTAAATATTCATTCTATGTTTTTAAGTGAAATTGTAGCATTTTCTTTCTGCGAAGCACGTTCATCCTCTATACTTAGGTTTTTAAAAAGTAATTGAAAGTACTTTCCTTAAAGATTTAATAGATTTTGGGTCTTATAAAAATTATCTCATGAGGACTACTTAAGAATTCATGGCGGCTGTCTTCAATTTAAAAGAGTGTAAAGAACGTTTTCTTTGGTCTGCTAATTTAAAAACTGAAGCATGTGGGTTATTTATTTATTTATTTAAGGGGAGGTAATTAGGTATTAATTTATTTGTATGGTAATGGAGATTTAACCCAGGACCTTCTGCGTGCTAAGCATGCACTGAGCCTCTGAACTATACCCTCCCCCTGAAGCAGGTGGTTTCTAACTTAAATATTTTAAACTTCATTGTCCCACTGTTTGGGAACTACTTACAATTAGTGTTTCAAAGGACAACCAAGAATTTGTTTTATTTCATTGATTAAAGATAACGTTTTTAGATTGTAGCTTTCTTTTTCTTACCCTTTTCCTATGCAATTTTTACATGATAGTTTAACTTAATCATCTTGATGTTTTAAGTGTTATTACTTCCTTATGTTGCTTTGCTTTAATAACATCTGATGTTCCTTCTAAACTTGGAGGGAATTTCTGTGTATGAATTGCTTTTCTTGTCTAGCCAAGAAATCTTTGCCTAACTTAAGGTCAGAAAGATTCACTCATATTTTCCTCTTAAGGATTTAATATGTGAAGTACTTATATCTCAGTCTACTATCCATTTTGGAACTTTTGTGTATTGTTCAAAGTAAAGATCCACATTAATCTTTTGCAGATGGATATCCGGTTGTCTCAGCACACAGGTTGTTAGAGTTTTCTTTTGCCCTTGATTAGTCTTAGCACAGTTGCTGAAAATAATTTGAGCCATATTAAAGTCTTACAAATAGGAGCTTCTGGACTGTTGGTTCTGTACTGTTGATCTCTGTGTACCTAATGCTAACAATGGGCAAATTATATTCTAAATGACAGTGACAGATTTTTTTTTTTAATTACACATAAAATTTAGTTTCTTAACTTTTTAAGTTAATATAGTCTGGTAATATCAAGTACAATTACGTTACTGGGCAACATCACTAGAGGTAAACTTTTATATTAACCTTCATTGCATTTTTACTCTTCTTGCCTTATATTGCCTTACATTTCCTGAACCTTGATGTGTTTTCCTTCTTTCAGTACTCAAGAAATAAATTCTTAGGTTCCATTTTGTTCTTTCGGGAGCTAGGTTGCTGCAAACATTCATTATTATTACTCTTATTTTAACATAGAACCTGACATTGATATTTGGGAAAGGGTTAATACAAAGGTTTTTTAGCTCAACCCTGATAGCAAAGTAGAGTCATTTGGGGAACTTTTAAAATATAACTGATATTTGTTTGTCATATCCTCCAACTCCACTCCCTTATGTAATTTGTCTAACATAAAGCCCTGACAAAATGATGCTTAAAAGCACTGGGAGTAAGAATAACTTGGTTATTGTTTCTAAGCATGTACTTACAAATCTTTTAGGTGAGTAAGTAAAACCATGATTTTTTTTTTTTTTTTTGCTTTTTATTAATAGCAAAATTGTCTTTTGAGTTTTAATAATGCTTGCACTATGTTAAGCACTTTGTATGCATTATCTTGTGTAGAAACTCTTTACTTCCAGGATATGAAAATTGAGTTCTGATAGATTCAGTTAGTAGTAATTCCAACTATTATACCAATTAGTGATGTAGTATACTATTATAAGCCACTGGTTTATAGCCTCTTTCAACTTGTCTTTATATATCACAGTATGCTTAGATTTGATTAAATATTCTTATTTATAATATTGTTTTAAAGATTATTAAAATACTTTGCATTGAGAGATTGTCACAGAGGTGCTCACTGAATAAATTTCTCCTTTCAGTTGTCTCCCAATATATAAAGGCTATTTTATTTGATGTCTTTATTCTTTTAAATGTTTGAGTAACATATAGTTCCTAAAAGACAAAAAAATGAGGCATTTATCTTCCTGTCATTCACTTATGTTATCCATAAAAGACTATGAAAAGTCTAATTTAGTTTTGTTGTGAAATTGCATTACCTAAGTTTAAGAGTTTGAAGTTTGATTTAGTGTTTAAAATTGGTTTGTTTTCCATAAATGCTTTTCAGAAACGTGTGTGTGTGTCTAGGGAAGGGGAGAAGATTGTACATTTTTTATGAAATTATTGAAATGGAATAGACTTGGTTTTTCCTTAGAATAGTGTGCTAAGTTCTCTTTTAAGAGAGGAAGGCATTAAATACCCTCCCTTTACTTTGATTCTCTGGATTCTCCATTCCTACCCTAGGCTTAGAGCTTTTCAACGTTGTTCTGTTCCTTTTGGGAGGATTTGCCTTCTCTTTATTGGTGCCAGTTATTTTTCATCTTCAGTGACTGAGGTTTATGGATTAGTTCACATGTAACTAACGTGGCCTCAGGCTCTTTTAAATGAGGTTTTTAAAAGCTGTTTTTCTCCTTACTATTTATCTGGCAATTGTTCCCATTGCAAGTTTTGGGTCTCTCTTCTTTTTAATCTTTGTATTAGGAAATGATGTTCATTCATTGTGTTCGAATGTAGAGCGCTGTATTTGAAATGGTTGCCCAAACCTTTATGGAAATAACTGTAGACAATCTCATGTAACCTTATTTAGGATTGATATGTTTGTTACTATTCATAGGATTTGTATAAATCAATAAAGCAGGATAAAATCAGTAAAGGCCAATCTGAATGTTTTGTGTAGTTCACTGTCAGTATATAGCAGTAGTCTATAACTTGGATTTATTTTGCCTTCTCATGAGTTATTCTGCAAAGTCTAGAGATATTTCTGGATATTGTGGGTAGGGGGAGTTGGTTTGCACTGGTTGACATTCAGAGAGAACTGAGATGCTGCTAAATAAGTGTTTTACAGTGCTAAGACTATTCCTCAAAGTTATCTGGTTCAAAATATCTACAGTGCTGAGATTGACATACCCTGGTCTGCAGGATTATTGTTACTTTGTTTTTTAAGATTATAGTACTCTTTTAAAAATTCTACCTCCATAACGTGAGGATTATCAAAATTGTTGGCTTTTACCTGGTCAGCTAGAGGGAAAGGGTATAAATGTAAGAAAAAAAACCTGAAGTGGTAGTGTCCACAGATACATTCCTTGCCTGACATGAGAGGGTGTTAGAAGCCATATGACTGTCTGAAGTTGCATTGCTATTATTAATGGATTATTTTTTTAGTAATCCTCAGTCCAGTCTGAGTGAGGAATCATACTAGGAAAAGGAAAATCATAGGAGGCTTCCGTGGCTTCCTTTTACTACATATGTATGGCTACAAGAAGCATATTCCTCTGTTAAACATCCTTTCCTTTTCCTTGCCTCTGTTTGGAAATACTGTTCAAAACTCTTACCATGCTAGTTCCACTAGAATGAAGTTGTTTTGACATAGCTCCCAGGCTGCCTTTCCATTGTTTATTTAGCATTCTCCCATTTAATTGAACTATTTATAGTTGATGTGAATGCTGAGACATTTTTTGCTGTTCTTTATACTTTTTTACTCTTGTTGCTCTATTTACCTGGAGTATGCTCCCTTATGGATATGTCTGACCTACAGTTCTGAGTTCATGTACCATCTAATTATCTTCATTTGGTAATGATTTTCACTCCTGAAAAACTCCAGTAGCATTTTATAATGACATGAACATATTATAATTCTCTGTGTTTGGTGTTTTTGTCTTTTCTAGAATTTATCAACTAAAAATTAATGGTCAGTCTAAGAAAGAAATCGGGAATTTTATTCAAACCAACCTGAGGATTATAACACAGGAGATGGTTGTTCAGGAAGCTCTAAGTACTGCTCTGCTTGTTAGAGGTCAAGGAACAGTTATATAAATATTTTTGAGGTGGAGTACACATCAAAGTAACATCAACAGTTTATGTAGTCCAACAAGGCAAATACTGGGTTATTGTGACCCTTTAGAGGGTTAAGAAAGAAATGTTATCTCCTAAGGAGTTAACCTTGCTGACACCAGGAGAAAATTGCTTTCTTTTTCTGTCTTGGTGGTCAGACATTCCCTTGTCTTAAAGGGATCTAGTTAATGTATAATGCAGGTACAGCAGAAAGACAATTTAATGTTTAAAAATTTTCATGTTCTGCCTTAAAAATTTTTTCATTTCATCAAATTTATGTTCACATCTAGTAGCATGTTCTCTTGTTTGCTAGGTATTATTGAATAATTTGCCAGGTATTACTGAATAATTGAACTTCTGCTTATTAATACTTGTACAGTGATTGCATAGAATCCAAAGGATTATTGTTTTAGCATTAAAATTATCACCTTAATTGTTAATAAGTTATTTTATTAGTGCACTATTGATTTATTAACTTTTACTGAATCTGAAGAAATGGAGTGTTATTATACATGCTATTCAGAAATTTTTCTGGGATGTCTGTCTCTTGAGTGAAGTTCTTGGTTTCTGAGATAAGGCTATCATTTTTGAGATCACCATATATGACTGCTTGAAGGAGTGTAGTGCTTAATATAAGTATTATGTCAGGAGTCTTGGGTTACAGTTCTAGGTCTTCAACCAGCTTGTGAATTATTTAACCTTAAAGTGACTTAGCCTTAAGATTGCTATCTTACCCTGCTATAAATCTTGAATCTTATTTACTTACTAAATAACATTGGTGGTTTTGGTTCAGGATCTCTCTAGAAATTGCACTCAGGATGCTAGCTGTAGGTAGCAGTCATCTATCTGAAGGCTTGACTGAGGCTGAAGTATTCATCTGTATTCATCTGTATTGACTTATTCATGACTCATTCATATGGCAGGAGGCATCAGTTCCTTGCCATGTAGAGAGCTCATTGGTGCTGCTTCAGTTTTTGAGGCAAGTGTTACCTGCCTTATTGAGAATACCTTTGTTAAGTTTTAAGAATATTAATACTGGTAAAATTATTGTAGCCTGCTAGGGAAAATTATATAAGGAATTTTTAGTTTTTCCTATGAGGAGATAGTGACAAGAGTAGTGATTAAGTTTAGTGCAGATGGTTTTAGGTAAAATTTTACGTTGATTCTTTGCTTTTTATCACAGTAAGATAATTAGGAAAAGGAGATTATTATATGTATTGTACTTCTTAAGAGACTAGGAGTTCTCAGTTTTTTTTGGTTTCAAGGTGCCTTTACACTCCAAAAAGTTTTGAGAATCTCATGAAGCTTTAGTTTCTGTGTATTATCTCTTAATACTTCCTATGTTGGTAAGTTTAAATTATAGATTAAAAATTCTTCACTATTTTATTTGGAAAAGGTAAAGAACCAACTACATGTTAACAGGTATTTTTGTGACAGATAACTATTTTTCCAAGCAAAAGGTATTTTTAACAGGCTATTTCATAGAGCAGTTATGGGTTTGCAGGAAAATTATACAGAAAATAGAGAATTCTAATTCCATCCCCCAAGATTCTTCTGTTGCTCATGTCTTGCTTTAGTGTGATGTATTTGTTACAGGTGATAAATCTGTATAATACAGTAGTATTAACTGAAGGTCATCCTTTATGTTGGGTTTTACTCTTTATTTTGTATAATGCTGTCTTTTAGAACAAATGCATCATGTCATGCATTCATTGTTGTATTATATAGAAAAATTTCAGGTCCTTAACATGCCCTGTGTTCTACATATTTATGTCTTCTTCCCACTCCCCAAATACTTGGTGTTTTTACCATCTTCTGTAGTGTTGCCTTTTCAAGAACGTTATATAGTTAGAATCATAACGTATAGCCTTTCCAGATTTTTCTTTTACTTAGCAGTATGAATTTGAGATTTCTCCATGTTTTTTGTTGCTTGATAGCTCATTTCTTTTTATCTCTGAGTAATATTCTGTTGTATGAAGGTATATGCCCAGAATCTTAAAATTATAGCCTTATTGCCCCAGTTTTGTTTTTTTTTTAACGTATTGAAGGACAAGGAAGATTGCTTCCAGTTTTGGCAAATACGAATAAAGCTGCTGGAATTGCAGGTTTTGTGTGGACTTAACATTTTTGTTTAGGTGAATATTCTAGGAGTGTGATTGCTGGGTTGTATGATAAACCTATTTTTAGTTTGTAAGAATCTGCTAAATTGTCTTTCAAAGTAAAGGACTGCCATTTTTCATTACCATCAGCAACGTGTAAAAGTTCTCTAGCAAAGGCAATAGACTGTCATTGTTATTATGGGTATGGGGCCTTAAAGATTTTTTTTCTGTAAATAGACTAACTAAGGGTAACAATAATTTAATACACCATTTTGGTAGCCGTTACTCATCACCATGTTTCTAGATCCTGAGGAAAGAGATGAGTGAAAGTGATTAGAAGTAGTTTTTAGTCAATATATGAAAATAACATTATGAATTTGGGATGAGGGATTTCTTAACATTAGTTTGTGGCAAAAATTGCAAAGGATGTGTGAAGATTGGCAGTTTGGGGCATTTGTTTATTCAGATTTTGCTAGTGGTTTCTAGTTTGGTGGAAAATGACATTTATAGGCTTCTCAGATTCACTTGATGAACAAAACTCCAAACTGACATTATATAGCTTTTGTTTTATCATATAGATACTCACCTAGATGCCAAGGAAAGGAAAATGAAAAAGCTGTTAGAGCCAGATGTAGGTGGACTTGAGAATTCTCAAGGATACCTCTTCAGAAAGGCCACATTTGAGTTGAAAGTTGAAGAATGAATAATCACAGATTAACCAGATGAACTGTTGGTAGAAAGGCTCCAGAAATCACATGGAGGAGCATACCTTAAAGGAACATGAAGAAGGCAAAAAATTACTTAAAATTTATATTCAGATTTGTTCTCCTGAAAATGTGATTCTAACATTTTGTTTTCTTGTGAGGGGGAAAAATTCTTAATTTTACTTTTGAGTAGTTGATTAATTGTCCATTATTAGCAGCTAGTTTTAGAGCCATCTTGAGAAACCATTATTTGTGTGTATTGTTCTGTATAATGTATACTTCCTTGTAAAGGTTTGCATTTTAGCAAATAGACATGAGCTAAGCCTGTAAGTAGCATCCTGTGTGGCAGGAAAGAAAAAATTAGGAACTGCTGCTTTGTGTAAGATACTCTTCCAGACTACCAGTACATCAAAGATACACTTTCAGTCTTATTGAAGGCTCTGTAGCTATTCAAGCTTTAATTTTAAGTTCTTTTATTAAAATTTGTATATTAATTTAGAAGCAAATATTTCTGTATTTTACCTTATTATTTTACAAAAGACTTGAAATGCTGAGTTACAAAATAAACTATTATATGTTTAAACACTAACCAAGTTTTTTGTATGTATTTTTGTAATACTAACTGCAAAATAGTTTGTAAGTAGTTTAAGATAATTGTTATTAATGTTCACTATTTCAAGATGCTCTGCAAAAGCAGTGAGGCTAAGTATACCTTGAGTTTTTCTGTTATACTGCTTCCGTCTACCAACTCCAGGTTATTTATCATTTTTATTTTATATATATGTATGTATGTATAATATAAATTGTAGAAAAACATACCTAACTAAATTTACCATTTTCCTTTTTTTAAAAAACATTAATATTAATTTTCTTTAATGGTACTGAGGATAAAGCCCAGGAGGTCATACATGTTAAGCATCCACTCAACTGCTGAGCTGTACCCTCCGCACCACCATTTTCCTGTTTTATTTGGCTTAGTGACATTAAGTACATTCACGTTGTTGCAACCATCACCACCATTCATCTCTAGAACTTCATTCATCATCTTGTAAAACAGCAACTGTACCCATTAAACAATAATCATTCCTCCTTCTCACATTCCTGCTGTCTCTTTGAATTTGGTTACTCTGAATACGTCACACAAGTGGAATCAAATTATTTGTCCTTCTGTGACGGCCATATTTCACTTGACATAATGTCCTCGAGGTACATCTGCGTTGCCACATGTGTCAGAATTTCCTTTTTAAGGCTGAAAGTCATTCCACTGTATGTGAATATCACATTGCATTTATCAGTGTATCTGTCAGTGGATAATTGGGTAATTTCTTACACCTCTTATAGTTGGGAATATTGCCGCAGTGAACATAATTGAACAAGTGTCTGTTTAAGACTCTGCTTTCAGTTGTTTTGGATATACATACAGAAGTGGAATGCCTGGGTCATATGATAATTCCATTTTCACTTTTTTGAGAAACTACTATGTTTATTTTCCATGATGGTTATACCACTTTACATTCCCAGCAGTAGTATACAAGAGTTCCAGTTTCTTCACATCCTTGCCAATCCATATCATTTTGTTTGTTTTTTTATTTTTGATGGTAGCCACTCTGATGGATGTGGAGCAGTTTTGCACTATGGTTTTGATTTGCATTTCTCTGATGATTAAGTGATGTTCAGTTTTTCATATGCTTGCTGTTCATTTGTCATCTTTGGAGAATGTCTTTTCAAGACCTCTGCCCATTTTTTCATCAGTCCATTTGATTTATTTGTTTTTGTTGAGTTGTAGGAATACATTATATATTCCGGGAATTGTACCCCTATCAAATATGATGTTCACATTTTTTATTCATTCTACAGGTTGCCATTGTTGATTGTGCCTTTGATGCAAGTTTGTTTGATATGGTCCAACTTATCTGTTGTTGCTTTCTGTTGCCTATCACTTCGGGGTTTAGCCAAGAAATTTTTGTGGCATTTAACTTCGTGAAGATTTTGTTCTGTTTCGTTCTAGGATGTTTATAGCTGTAGGCTTTACATTTAGGTCTTTAATCCATTATGAGTTAATTTTTGTGTATAGTGTAAGATAATTTCATTTTCTTAAATGTTGATATCCAATTTTTCCAGTAACATTTGTTAAAAAGACTGTCCTTTCCCCTCTGAGTGGTCTTAGTACTGTTATTGAAGATTATTTCACTACGATTCGGGATTTACTTCTGGGCTTTCTGTTCTGTTCTGTTTGGTCCACAGATCTGTCTTTATGTCAGAACTATACTACTTTGATTACTGTAGGTTTGTAGTGTGTTCTGAATCAGTAAGTTTGACACTTCCAACTCTGTTCTTTTTCAAGATTGTTTTGACTCTTTGGGAGTTGTTTGCAATTACATGTGAATTCTACAGAAAATCCTGTTGGAATATTGATGGAGATTGCATGATTCTGTCAGTTGACCTTTTAATAATGAGTTCTCTGATCTATGACAAGGGACATCTTTTTATTTACTTATGTCTTCAATTTCTTTCAGAAATGTTTTGTAATTTTCAGCCTACCTGGAAACTTTCCGCCTTGGTTAGGTTTATTCTTAAGGATTTTATTCTTTGTTTATGGTATTGTGAACATAATTGTTTTCTTAATTTCCTTTGTGGATTGTTTTTTGTTGCTATGTAGAATGCAGTTGATCTTTAGGGTGTTTGTTTTGTATCTTGTAACTTTAGTGAAATGATTAATTAGTTCTGACAGTTTTTAATTTCTATTGTGAAAGATTTAGGATTTTCTACATGGAAGATTATAGCATCTTTAACAGACATAATTTGTCCTCTTCCTTTCCTAATTGGGGTACCTTTTCTTTTTCTTACTTAATTGTTCTCAGTAGGAATTGCAGTAGTGTGTTGAAACTTCCAGTATTTGAGTTTAGTGTTTGCTTCAGGTTTTCCATATATGGTTTTTCATTTTGAGAAAGTTTCCTTCTATTGACTGTTTCTTTTTCTGTTTTTTTCATGATGGGTTGTTGAATTTTGTCTAATCCTTTTTCTCCATCAATTGAAATGATGGGGTTTTTTTCCCCTTTATTCTGTTAATGTAGTATATTATATTGATTGATTTTTATATGTTTAAAACGATTTGGTCATAGTGTATAAATTATAATGTGCTGTTGAATTTGATTTGGTAGTACAGTATTTTGTTGAGGATTTTTGCATCAATATTCATCAGTGATACTGATCTCTAGCTTTCTTACTGCTACAACACATTAAAAAATTTCTTAACTACCTACCTTCACAAATTATGTTAGTAGATAAAGAACATATTCATACTACAGTTAGCAAGAGGAAGAAATAATAAAGATTAGCACAGAGATAAAGTAGAGAACATTAAGCCAAACTGCTCTTTCAGAAGATCAGTAAAATTGACAAATGTGATAATAGTGAAGAGAAGAATTAAATTGCTAAAATCAGAAATCAAACTAGAGTATAACATGAGATGCCAAAGTACATTGAATTCTAAGACAGTAGTATGAACTATTATTTATCAACAAATTAAGTAAACTAGAGGAAATGGATAAATATCTAGAAATACTAAACCTACCATGACTGAGCCATTAAGAAGTAGAAAATATGAATAGACCTACAGCTAGTAAGGAGAGTGCATCAATAATTTAAAAAAAAATTCAGATAATTCACTTGTGAATTCTGTCAGACATTTAAACAAAATCTTAATAGCAGTCCTGTTAAAAATTTTCCCAAGTATTCAAAAGGAGGCACTACTCATAATTTGAGTCCAACGTTACCCTGGTACTCCAGCCATACAAAGACACTACAATAAAACTACAGACCAACCCTCAAAAATCCTCTGAAAAGCCAGAAATCTGTTCCACTTAATTCCTTCCATCTTGAGAGAGTAGCCTATTGGAGACAGGACTTGTGTGTTATTTCCCTTTTGCTTTGAGTTGCATTGTGTTGGAGGATGCTCCAGTGTAAGTAAAACTTGATGAACCCTCTTATTCTCACAGTTGTTTTTTCTGTTGTCTGTGCACTCACCTGGGTCCAGAAGATGCCTCACAAATGTATTTTTGGGTACATACTGCTGTTAATTTGGTGTATCTGGAAGATCTAGGATCTGACGCTTCCTATTCTGCCATCTTGCTGACATCACTCTCCTAGTACTAACTTTTATCTAGAAAAAGGTGATACTTTTCTAGTTCTAGGATATGTTGAAATGTTGAAGTTTGTAAAAAAAAAATAAGTTGTAATCTAAAGAATATCTAACATTGCTGTATTAAATAACATTTTAAGTGAATCGAGTCAGTATTAAATTGCTCAGTTGTGTCTCAGGATACTGTTATCTTTGTAGTGCAGTTTCCCGCTAGACAAAACACTTGTTCTGATTGGTATATCTAAATAATCCATACAGTATTAAGAACAATATTGTTTAAAAGTTAAGACTCCTACCTGAAATCAAGTAAAACACTAATTTCCATCTGTCTCCCTCTTTGAATGGTCTAATATAAAGTTCCCAAAGTTCTTAGAAAAAAGATAGTAACTTTTTTTATAATTTTTCCTCCTTTTGACTCAGATCTTCCCATATGTCTGAAAATCTTATTTTTAAATTATTCATAAGATGATCAAATGTTTCATAACATATACCATAGCATGAGAAAACATAGTATTTGTTGGATATTACCGTTTTGCCTTGTAATAGACAGCTTACTTGAAGTAATTAGTATGTTTCTTCTAAAAATTCATATATGAATATAGTGGTATTTCCATGAAGAAGATGTGGGAACACAGTGGTTGTTACTCTTAAGATAGGCAGTTTTTAAGTAGAAGGGATAATCTTGGGGTCTGAGCTAATTTGATTTCAGAAATTATATTTAATTTCTCCGTACACATTTCTTGTCTATCATTTTTACTTTACCAAAGGTCAGCCTTCTCAGTGCTTAAAGGTGTCAGAACCCAGCAGTCTTAAAACAACTAGTAAATGAAGTGGATTTTTATGTGGCATCAGAGAGATAAATGTGAGCAGTTAAAAAAAATAAAACATACATAAGCTTAAACTATGTATACCCTGTGATGAAAGTGTTCATTATTAAGCACTAATGAAAATCTGTAAAAGTGGAAATGTTGGAAGGTTAAAAGAGGAAAAAACAAACAAAAAACCAAACCAGTCAATTGCCACAGAGGAAGAACTGTAAAAGAGAGAATAATGACAAACAACAGAGGCTTTGGAAGAAGTAGTAGTTCTGTGACCTGGGAGAAAGATAATTTTATTTGAGGAAAGGGAGATTGCATTGCCAGTTTGTTTCCATTTACTCTAATAATACCCTTTGGTTGAGAATGACTTATCCCCTTTGCTAAGATTACTTACTAAGTGTCTCTAGATACGTGTGGTCAGACCGAAAATGACAGGGGAATACAATTTTAAGATAGTTTAGCTCAAATAACCTCAAATGCCAAAAAAGAATGCAAACCAAGAGTAAAGTTTGTTAAAAAAAAAGTTTTTTTAAGTAGAACCTCCCTCTCCTCCCACCCCAGGAAGTAGTATTGTTCTAGGTAGACAGAGAGATCAAGTTAGTTCTATGCTTTCTTAACCTGAGCTTTGGTCAAGTCACTTAATTTCTTAGAGCGTCGGGTTCCTAATTCATAGAACTAATATCATGCAATCTCTGTAACCTGCAAAGAGTTACATAAGGCTAAATTGGGTCTTGATCCTGGACCAGGTGTCCTCTCTGTTCTCCAAAAAACATTCTTAGGCAGAAAGCTTTGATTGTAGCTTTAGAAGAATAGGTTTATTCCCAAAGCCAGCCATGGACCTCTCTTAAGACCATCTTGATAAAAGCAATTTTAAAAGGAATGACGTAGACATTTTTTTTTTCAAGAAATTTCTGAAGAAGGATTGCCCATAGGGGAGATTTAAGCATATTTATAGGCCAAGAAAAAATGGGTCCAGAAAGAAATGGAAAGGATGAAGCTAGAGTAACTCCCTTTTATAGCTGGGATATACACTGTGGTATCAGTAGCCCAGGTAAAAGAACAGAAGAAAGAGAACTTAGAATCACATGACCTGATTTTTTTTTTTTTGAGTTCTAAGAAAAAAATTCCTAAATAGTTTCTGTTAGCAACAGAACTCCAAACAGAAAATGGTAGAGAATTTGTCTATTTTAAAAATTGTTTACTTCATAAAAAGCTTTTGAATGAGTATGTTTAAATACTGGAAAGCAAAAGTGAGAGAGTATGTGATCTTTAAGTGACCATGTGGAGAAGAGATTGTGTGTGGTATGTTTATATATGTGTACTTCATATTTTTTTCATATACTTTCTCACTCTAATCTTACCCTTACGGAATTATGTTATCGCTTTATTTGGTTTTTCATTTAAGAGCAGTTTACATCTTACCTTTAAGTATTTGTATTTTCATAGCATAGTTAAGGCAGCAATTGATAAAGACATTTCAAAGATTCTTTTAAAAGTAAAATAATGACTTAAGAATCTTGTAATGTTTCCAGAATATTATGTATAATTTTTAAGACTTCTTTTTATATGTTCTCATTAAAGTTACTGGTATAACAAATGAATTTATTAAGTTGAGTAACAATATTAATAAAATTGTACCTTTTCAATTTCATTTTTATAGACATCTGTTACTGACTGTAGAGACTGGTGTTACCATAACATTAAAATTGGAATAATTTATTATTTATCTTTTTAATATTTAAAGCAAGTATGTACCTTTTTTCCGTTTTACTTCTAGGTAATGAAATGGTCTCTGCAAGATAGTCTGTCCCTGAATTGGAGATATTTAAGCCTGACATATGCTGGTATTTCATCTGCTATAAGTGGCCTATAATTTCTTCCCTTACAACAACTAAACAAACAGACAAAATAGCAAAGATCTGTCCTGTGTCAAGTATGACAGCCACCACTCGTGGCTCTCCAGTAGGAGGGAATGACAGCCAGGGCCAGGCTCCTGATGGACAGTCTCAACCTTCCTTCCAGAATCAGGTAGGACATGAAGGCTCTATTGTTTTGGGTGTAGTGGAACACTATACAAATACCAAATGTCCTGAATAATTTGTAAAGTAATTCTAAGAGCTCTTGTCATTTTTTTGTATTTAAGAAAAGTCATTGAGGCTCTTAGTAATAAGAAACGTACTGTACATGTGTGAAAAAGTACCTCTAGTTTTTTTATTTGTAGATCTGGGCTTTATATGAATGTGAGGGCAAAAGCATTAAATCAGTCATCATAAACTTTAGTTATCAGCATAGACTCAATTCAGCTGTTTATGTTCAAATATCATCTCTATATCACACTCACCTATGACTCTGGCTAAATAATATAGTATCTAATGTTCAGTTTCCATATCTTTAAAATGAGAATAAATGAAGTAATATAAATAAAGGGTTCAGCATAGATTTTAATACCAAACTTTTGTGCTGGCCTACATGGAAATAATTTTTTTCCTTTGGGAGAATTTGTATATGATAAGTGGAAAAATACTTGTTAAAATGTTAATTAACATTAATTCCTTTTCACTTATGATATTGATAATTTGCATTCATTGTTTCTTTTTTAAAATTTTATTTTATTGAGGTATAGTCATTTATAATGTGTCAATTTCCATTGTAGAGCACAATTTTTCAGTCATACATAAACATACATATATTCATTGTCACATTCTTCTTTGCTGTGAGCTACCACAAGATCTTGTGTATATTTCCCTGTGCTATATAATATAAACTTGTTTATCTATTCTATATATACCTGTCAATATCTACAAATTTCGAATTCCCAGTCTGTCCCTTCCCACTCCCTTTCCCCCTGGCAACCACAGTTTGTAGTCCATGTCTGTGACTCTGTTTCTGTTTTATGTTTAAGTTCATTTGTTTTTTGGTTTTTTTTGTTTCTTTAGATTCCACATATGAGCAATCTCATATGGTATTTTTCTTTCTCTTTCTGGCTTACTTCACTAGAATAACATTCTTGAGGGATATCCATGTTGCTGCAAATGGCATTATGTTGTCATTTTTATGGCCAAATAGTATTCCATTGTATAAATACACCATAACTTCTTTATCCAGTCTTCTGTCAATGGACATTTAGGCTGTTTCCGTGTCTTGGCTATTGTAAATAGTGCTGCTGTGAACACTGGAGTGCAGGTGTCTTTTTGAAGTAGGGATCCTTCTGAATGTATGCCCAGGAGTGGAATTACTGGGTTATATGGGAAGTCTGTTTCTAGTCTTTTGAGGAATCTCCATACTGTTTTCCACAATGGCTGCATCAAACTGCATTCCCACCAACAATATAGGAGGGTTCCCTTTTCTCCACATGTCTCCATCATGTATTATTTGTGGACTTTCGTGCATTTATTGTTTCTTAAGGGGTTAATCAATTCGTTAAACTTTGCAAAGTAAAGTTTTACAGAATACTGGCTTTGATTTTTTTTCCTCCAATTTGCGTATATTACTTTTCCATCTTCATTAGTTCATTCCTTTCACTTTCTTGCGTTTTAATTTGTTCATTTTCTAGTTTTATGGTATGAAATTCAGATAATTGATTGATCACCTTTCAGTTTTTCTGTTTTCTAAAACAAATTTTTTTGACTACAGACTTTTCCAAACCACATTCCATGAATTTTGAAGTGTTTATATTTACTGTCATTCAGTTAGCATTTTAAAATTTGTATGGTGATTTTTCTTTGTAAGAATTCTTTACAAACATTGTGCAGTTAGAAATTTTGTGGTTAGCTATTTCATTCATTTATAGCTTAATTCTTAATCATAGCTTAACTATCCTTTATGGATAGAGAATCTATTCTCAGTGATGTCATTAATTGGAAATGTATTGAGGCTTTGTGTTTTGCCTAGCATACGGTCAATTTCAGTTCCACTTGGTTCAAAAAAATACTGTATGTTATTCTATGGCATTAAAGAATACGTATCAGTTATTTCCAGTTTCCTCCTTATGGTTTTCAGATGTTCTGTATAACCGTGTTTTGTTTTGTTTTAAGTCTGGTTTTCTTACTTGCTGAGAAGTCTGTTAATCACTACCTGAAATTGTGGCCTTGCCCATTTCACTTTTATATTCTTTTCAATTTTAGCTAGGTATATTTTGAACCAATAGGAAGCATACACACTGAAAATAGTGATTTTTTTTTTTTTTTTTTTTTGACTGAAGCTGGGTGGTGGGGGCATGATTGACCCTTAATGTTTCCTTACAGACCTCTTACCTGTGTAGTAATCTCTTAAATCTCCAGTAGTTCTCCCTGACCCAAAGTCTGCCTCACACATTAGGGTAACTGTACCACTTTGTAGGGGAAGGAAGAGGGTTCTTCTTAGGAAGGGTAGCTTTCCTATATTTTTTTAACAGCACCCATTATTTTTATTACTGTCTTTCACTAATTCCCCTGAACTTTACCATTTTAAATTATTGTTTCTTGTACTTTTCTTTTTTTTTTTTAAATGAGTTTTTAGGTTCAAAGCAGACTTGAGAAAGTACAGAGTTCTCATACCCTTCTTTACACTTTCCCCCAACCACCACCCTCCTTTACTAGAGTTGTGTATTTGTTAAAATTGATAAACCTTTATTGACAAATCATTATCACGCAAACTCCCCATAGTTTACATCACAGTTTACTTGATCTTCTGTATATTGTCAGTTTTGATGAGTATTTAATAACAAAGATACTGTCTTAGAGTATAAAGGAATAGTTTCACTGCATTAAAATCAACTGTATCTCTTCATTTCTCCCTTCCCTGAACCCCTGGTGACTACTTGGTTTTTTACTTGCCTCGATAGTTTTGCCTTGTACAGACTGTCATATAGTTGGAATCATACAGTATATAATCTTCTCATTTGGCTTCTTTCATTTGGTAATAATGCATTAAAGTTATTCTTTGTCTTTTCATGACTTACTATCTTAAAAAAAAACCCACTAAATAATTCCATTTTCTGTATGTACCATACTTTATCTGTTTACCTGCTGAATGAAGTGCATCTTGGTTACTTCCAGATTTTGGCAGTTATAAATAAAGTTGGTCTAAACATCCTTTCATGTGCAGGTTTTTGTATGGACATAACTTTTCAACTCTTTGCAGTAAATACAAAGGAATGCAGTTGCTAGGTTGTATGATAGAATATGTTTAGTTTTGTAAAAAGCTGCCAGGCTGTCTTGCAAAGTGACTGTACTGTTTTAAATTCCCACTAGCAGTGAATCAGAGTTCTATTGTTCCACATCCTCACTAGCATTTAGTGTTGTCAGGGTTTTCGATTTTGGCCATTGTAATAGGTGTGTAGTGATATCTTGTCGTTTTAAGTTGTAGTTCCCCTAATGACATAGGCATTGAACATCTTTTCTTAAGCTTATTTGTTATCTGTTTATCCTTTTTGGGGAGGTATCTCTTTGGGTCTTTTGTCCATTTTTCAGTCAGGTTGTTTTCTTATTGTTAGATTTTAAGAGTTACTTGTGTATTTTACATAACAATACTGTATTTTCCAAATATTTTCTGTCAGCTTGTCCTAGTAACTTGTCTTCTCATTCTCTTGACGGTTCCTTTCATGGAGCAGAAATCATTCATTTAAGTGAAGTCTAGCTTATCAGTTCTTTGTTTAATGGCTTATGCCTTACAGGTTACATGAAAACTTAGTGCCAAACTTAGGGTTATCTAGGTATTCTGTTATGTTATCTTCTGAGAGTTTTGTGTTTAACATTTAGGTCAGACATTTGGAGTTAATTTCATTGTGAAGAGTGTACAGTCTATCTTCTGAATTCCTTTTTTTTTTTCATGTGGATGTCCAGTTGTTCACTTTTTTTTTCCTGTAAGACTGTCTTTTCTCCACTGTTACTATCTTTAGTCCTTTGTTAAAGATAAGCTGACTCTGTTAGTGTATCTTTCTGCAGTCCTTGAAGTTTCATCTACATTTGTGTTTAATATTTAAACTTTTAGATAAAGTTTTAGACAGTTGCAACATAAAGTTGAATTTTGCTTTTTGGCTACTCAATCTTTGTGTTTTAAATGGCATTTAGAGCAGATGATGATTAAAGTGATTATTAAGATAGTTAAATTAATATTTTCCATGTTTGTTACTATTTTTTTATTCATCACGCTTGTCCTTGGTTCCTGTTTTTGTTTCACTTTCTATCTTTTTTGGTTTTAATTGAGCATTTTATGATTCCTATTTCTCTCCTTTCTTAGCAGATCAGTCATACCTTTTATTTACAGTGGTTGCCTTTTTAGTATACATTTACAGCCAATCTGTACATCCACTTTAAAATAACAGTGTACGGTTAAATGAGTAGTTCACATTCCTTATAATACGTTATTCATAGCTTCTCCCTCTGGTTCTTTATATCATTGCTATTTATTTCATTTATCCAAAAACTATAATCATTAAATATATTGTTGTCTATATCATTTTGAACAAATTATGAATTCGTATAAGAATTAATATAAATGAAAATATTTTGTCTTCACTTACTCTTTCTGTAATGCTTTTCCTTCTTCATGTTGAATTGAGTTTATAGTGCATATCACTTTCCTTCCCTAAAGAACTTAAAACCATGCAAGGCAGACCTGCTGACAAAAAATTCCTTTAATTTTGTCTGAGAGATTTATCCTTCACTTTGAATTACAGTTTTCCAGGATAGAGAATTCTGGATGCTGTTTTTTTCTCCTTTGCATAGCTTTTGAGGAAAAGTACGATGTAAGTCTTATCCTAGCTCATTTATAGTTAAGTCTTTTTTTTTTTTTTTCCTGTGCTGCCTTCAGGATTTTTCATAACCATTTACTTTCTGCAGTTTGAATTTGATACACTTAGGTGTCATTGTTTTGGCATTTATCTTGCTTGGTTTTCTCTGAGCTTCTTGATTCTGTTCTTTGATTATTAATTTGGGGGAAATTCTCAGTCATTATTGTTTCAAATATTTCTTTACTTTTTTTCTCTGCATTCTGGAATTCCTACTATACTTAGTGGTTCTATAATTCTGCTTTCCTCACTGCCTCCTTCTCCCTTTCTCTGCCTGTTTTCTTTCTCTTTGCTTTCCATTGTTGGAAGTTTCTCTGGATATATTTTTAACCTCAGAGATTCTTTCCTCAGCTGTGTCTAGTCTACTAATAGACTGATCACAGGCATTCTAAATTATTGTTACTGTTTTTCACATCTAGCATTTCTTTTGGTTCTTTCTTAGAATTTCATCTCTCTGTTTATATCCATCCATCTATTCTTTCATGTCTACATTTTCCATTTGTGCTCTTGGCATATTAATTGTAGTTATTTTAAAGTTTTGGTCTGATAATTCCAACATCCCTATCATATTTGAGTCTGATGCTTGCTCTGTCTTTTCAGACTATGGTGATTATCTTTTCATATGCCTTGTAATTTTTCCTTGAAACGTAGGTATAATATACTAGGTAATAGGAATTGTTGTAAATACACTTTTAGTATTATGGTACTAAGGAGGGACAGCATGGCTAGAGAGGGCTGGATTTGGGTGCTTCTCTTTTCCACACATGGAAGGCTATAGCAGGCTAGAATTTGGTATTTTCCTTGTTGTAGGTTGGTTATGTTCTAATAAAAACCTAGCAGATTAGACTGTGGTAAATTTTTTTCTGAGAGTACGTCCTGTTAAGAACAGAATGAGGTAGCATTTAAAAATGGCTACTTTGCACCTCCCATTCCTGGAAATTAAAGGGAATTTTTCTCTGAACTTCACTGTGAAAACATGATAGGACTTCTAGAGGTAGAATCCATAAAAGTGTGTGGATTCCAATAAGTCTAGACTGTCTGGAGTTTTGAGCTCTCAGACTTTGCACACTCAAGCTTCTAGCAAATTAATCAATTACAATTTAGGTTCTCCTATGCCAATAGTCCCCACCTACCTACAGAAGATACATTCCAGGACCCCCAGTGGATGCCTGAAACTTCAGGTAGCACTGAACCTTGTATGTACTATGTTTTTTTTTCCAAACATTGACTCTTACAATAAAGCTTAATTTATTAATTATGCATAGTAAGAGATGAATAATAATTAACAATAAAATAGGACAAGTATAATAATAATATACTATAATAATAGTTATTAGAATATGATCTCTTAAAATATCTTACCATTCAGATTTAATGCCTTCTCTATCTTAGCTAAGAACTTAACATGTGCTGTGGCTGTAACTTCTCACAGTTTGAGATGGAACAGCAAAACCAGAACAAATCACAGTTTAGCAGATAGCAATTTCGCTCTTACCATAGATCTTAGTAACCTTAGCATATGATTTTCTTTTTTTATTATTGAGAACTTTCAACTTTTCACCTAAAGGAAGCACTTTACAGCTTCTCTGTGGCATTTCTGAATTGCCTGGATCACTACTCTTGTAGTTTGGAACCATTATTAAGTAAAATAAGGGTTACTTGAACACAAGCATTGCCATACCAGCAATCTCATAGCAAAGAAAGCTATGGACAAAGTGGTGATTCTTGTCCAGAGCAGGACAGGGTGGAGGCAGAGTCAGGATGGCTTGAGATTTCATCAAGCTATTTATTCAGAATGGTGCACAATTTAAAGTTTAAAAATTGTTTATTTCTGGAATTTTCCATTTTAATATCTTTTTTAGAACATTGATTGGTTCCACAGAGATTTGTTTGTGGTTTTCTTCTCTCGTAATTTTTGATTCTGTGTTACCCTTGCTGTCTTCTGATTTTGTATGCAACAAATTGAATTTTGACCTTAATTATCTGCTAGATTTGAGCAGAATTGTTGATTTTCATTTTATTCAGTTCTTTTAATTGCTAGGAAGTAGTGATGCCTTACAAGCTCCTTACATGTTGGTCTGGAAACCAGAAGTATCTCCTATACATTAAGTTTCCCCTTAATTCTGTCCTTGTATTTAAGCATCTGTATTTTATGTAGTCTGTAGCTTGTTCTTTCTTTTTGGCATGTTACTTTACTTGGTATTTTTAATCCTTTTTCTTTCAATACAAATACTGGCTCTTGGGGGATTTTTGTCTATCCTCATGCGTTTTATTTTTTCTTTTGCTGTCTTTTTGGATTGTTTAAATTGCTGCTTTTTTCTTCCTTTCCATTGTACTTTTTAGTTATGGAAGTATAAATGCTTTGAGTTGTTACCTTAAAGTTGTAATAGTTTTTCTTTTTTTTTTTAAATAACTGATAACAGTGAACATTATCTCAGAGTCACTGTGCATCAGGAATTTAGGAATGGAATAACTGAGTGGTCTGACTCAGTATCTTTTTTTTGTACTTGTGATCATCATGTCATCTGGGCTTACAGGTTTATGAAGATTTGACTGGATTTGGGGACTTCATTTTTGCAATGGCTCAATCAGATGAATATTGGCTGGAGGCTTCAGTTCCTCATCACATGGGTCTCTGCACCTATGCCCTATGCAGTCAGAGTGTCTTTGAGACACTGCTTAGATGTCTTGAAGACATGGCATGTAACTTCTTCCAGAAAGATTACTCTGAGAAGGGAGGAAGAAATCATGATAACTTTTATGACCTAGACTCAGAAGTTACTCTCTTTTTTCACAGTTTTGCAGAAAGAATTGTAATTAAGAAGATTCATTACAACTGTATTGTATTAGGAGTAAACATTATAAAAACTAATGGTGTCTAATTTTAATCTGGTTCATTCATGCAGTAAACTGTAGTCAATAATTAATTTTTAGAAGATTCTTAATGTGGAAAGATACCCATAGGTTGACAAAAAAAGATAAGCAGTATGATCCCCATTTTATTAAATATTTTTAGATATATATTGACAATTAAAATACATAATATTTTAACTATATCTGTGTTGGCATCTGAATTGCTAAAAAACATTGTACATAAATTACAAAAATTTAAGTTTGAAATATTTAATTTTTAAGACCTCATCACCTGATTCCTCCAATGAGAATTCTCTAGCAACTCCCCCAGATGAACAAGGACAAGGTGATGCTCCCCCACATCATGAAGATGAGGAACCTGCATTTCCACATACTGACTTGGCAAAATTGGATGACATGATCAACAGGTGAGTTAGTTGTTTTTTTGTTTTGCTTTCTTTTTGTTTTTAATGGAGATAATAAACTAGAAAAGCAGACTACTTTATCAGCATTGCAGCTGGTAATGAGCAAAAGTGAATTGCGACGTCACAGTAATATTAACTATCTTAGAACTCATTGTTCCAAATGCAGGTACTTACATAGAATTTTAAAAACTGATAGATGATGATTTAAGGCATGATGCTCTATAATCTTAATATGTTTCTTACCTAGAACTATGGGTAGAGATTTCCTTCCTTTTGAGATTTACAAAGTTCATTTCTCCTTGATATGTTGATTGTTAGAGTTCTAGGTGACTTTTCTTATTTCTAGACTGTCCATTTTCTGCATCAGATACATTATTGTAGGAGATTGTATTATTCCTTATTTTATTTTATCCAGTGGTGGTTGTCTCTATTAAAAGAGTGTGCTTCTGATTAGAACTAGAATAAGTTACGTATATATAGTAAATCTTGAGTGGCAGGGAAATAAAAAGATGCTTTTTGTGTAAATAAAAGTAACCCAAAAAGTATCAATTTATATCTAATAGGTTATTTGTAATAAGGAGTCATTCTCAAAATAGGAGTGTTTTGTAATTTTGCTGTCTTTCAGGAAAGGATTCAAGGGAGAGATGGAAGAAAGTTTTTTTCGGGAAGTAGTAGATTAGCAATAGATATATTTCATGATACCAGGGAAAATGATAGTTGAGTGTAGTGGTCTCTGCATCATCATTTTGATATTGGAGCATATTTATGATGGTGTAAAGGCTTGGAAACTGTACACCTCACACAATCATCAGAGAACATTGATAAATTGTCCTATTGAGATAGACTGAGGAGAAACTACCCCTTTGTCTCATTTCTTTTGTCTGCTGTGAAGAAGACAAAAGAAAATGGTGGTTGTACTCTTTCTTCCTAGCAATAAATCTGAACCTCAAAAGAACACTTTTTTTCCTGCTAATTTTAACAGCAGGTATACATTTAATTAATAATTATTTTTAGTTTTAGTGGTCTATGAAACTTATTAAATGAATTCTCGCTATGTCTGTGATTTGATGGTGCTTTAAAAAATTATGTATGTAGCAGGTGATATGGCAATCACTTTTTTTCATTTTGTGATGAATATATAATGCAGTTGGGGTTTTTTCACTTGTTTTTTTCATAGCAAAATCAACTGTAGTGGACTTATATAGTTATTTCATTTGCAGTCAACTAATGCAGCATTCTGAAATTTTTAAATAATTTTTAGGCCTCGATGGGTGGTTCCAGTTTTGCCAAAAGGAGAGTTAGAAGTGCTTTTAGAAGCTGCTATTGATCTTAGTAAAAAAGGTGAGTTTATAGATAGCTGTGCTTTTTATTATGTATGGTATCATATTTATTTTCACATTAATAAAGGCTTCATTTTCTATATTATAAAAATTAATATGTATTTCTGGACTACACTGTCTCACGAACTTTTCTAGTAGAAAGAACATATGTTTATTAGACCTGGAGCAAAGTTTCTTAGAAAACTTCAGATACTTTTTAAGGACCTCTGAATCCTTTAAGATTTAATGCAGAATTTTGTATGTGTATTTGTATTTTTAAGTAGAGAATCTACTGTTTTATATTTTTAGAGAGACTGTTACTCAAATTCAAAAACATTTTCTAGAATGTAATAGACTTAAAAAATCTGTTATGTGAAAGAACATACAGTAAAGCCTATTTTAAAGTTAGAAATCCTCTATGGCCATGTGACTTCAGTTATATCTTTGGCTTTTTTTATTTCCACACCTAAGCCATTTATAATTGAGAATATGTTAAGTAGCAAAAGATTTTAGTAAAAATTATTTGAGCTTAGCTATCTGCCTGACTTACTGAAAAGCCGTTGAATCAAAGTACATGCTAATGGATGCCCCATACATTATTGTTTTTGTAATAAACTGTCAAGATTATATGTTTGACTTTTTTTAACACAAAAAGGTTTTTTTCAGAGTAAGAAAAGAAGTCTTGAACAAGAAAGTTTTGTGTGTCTGCGTATGTGTGTATTTTAAAGGAACTAACAAAATCTGTTGCCCAGAGGTAAAAGTTTTATGTTGCAGTTCATCATTTTTCAATGACTTCTACTAGTACATTCAGCTGAATTCTTGCAGCAAATGATTAATTTTTATAATACACTCTGCTCATTAAGGCCTTGAAGGCTAAAAGAAAGAGTAATAGTATATTTTCTGTGTTATTCAGAAAGGACTTGAAATGGGCTAGCCACAGATACATTTATTAAGTGTAATGCTTTTAGGCAAATTTTTAACACCTGTGGTATCTTATGAAATCTAACTCCATGACACAGGTAATAGTTTCATTTAACTTATACTAATTAATCTATACTCATTTAAATAATTTATTATTTATTTTAAATTATTTATTACTTATCTTACAGACCTAATTTAGTGACCCATGAAAATGTCTTATCAGATAGCAAATGTTTCTCAACACTCAAAAAATAATTTTTTTGTTAGTTTGATATTTACTAACTAATTGAAAGATTCATGTACTAGATATTTTCTAGATCTAATAGTGTGAGATGAACAAAAACTGAAAATGCTGCTCTGTTTAATACCATTGCCATACAGCACATGTATATCATTTCAAGGGCTTTTCTCCACTTTTTTCTGGCATTATGATTATGATGAGGCAAAGTTTACATTTTTATGGAAAGAATCTTGGGTTTAATATCATACCAATAAGTATATAATCAACCATAATATATAACCATAACCATAACAAATAGTTACAAGCGTTCTTTTTAGATGAAGGCATACAAGCTTATTGCTCTTCTTAAATCAGATAAAATTAAAAAGTAAAGTTGCTGAGAAGTGAAAGGACTACTGAAACAGACAATACAGAGTCATCTTTTAAATTTGACAGTAAATGAATAATTTCAGCCAGGTGAAATTTTAGAACAGTCACTTTTTAAAAAGTTTTTTTTTTTTAACTGCAGCATGATCAGTTATAGTGTGTCATTTTCTGGTGTATAGCACAGTGTCCCAGTCATACATATACATACATATATTTGTTTTCATATTGTTTTTTATTAAAGTTACTACAAGATATTGAATATAGTTCCCTGTGCTATACAGATGAAAAAGTTTTGAACTGTATTTTTAGTGAGTAAAATGAAATAGTTTGATTCCCTGTCTGCCCAGTAACTGTTCTGTTTTCAAGTCTGGTATTATATTTCAGAACATTTCATCATATTCGTTGATCTGATGTAGTTTTATACAACTCTGTTTCTAAAACTTACTGTGCATAGTGTTTTATTTTTCTGAATTACCCATGTTTTCAGTGTAAGTTATCTGTTAACCTCTTTTAATAGTACCTGTTTTAACAACTACAACACTGTTTTTGAGTTGGAAACTAACGGTTGGAACAGTTTATTGTCTTTAGTGATATAATTGGCCAGAGAAATTTTTACTTTGAGTTTAGTTTAAGTTTTTCATCTTTTCTTAGGTCTCGATGTTAAAAGTGAAGCATGTCAACGTTTTTTTCGAGATGGGCTAACAGTATCTTTCACTAAAATCCTTATGGATGAGGCAGTGAGTGGCTGGAAGTTTGAAATTCATGTGAGTCTTATAATTTATTTGGAGGTTCACATTTACATAGTGATCCCTTTGGGTTTATCTCTGGGAAACATTATTGTGAATAATGTATCAAGTCTGCTGATACATTTTACACAATTGAAGGTCTTTTAGAATAAGCTTGAGGTTTTGAATTATAAAACTTTGGCTTAGTCTTTCACCTGGAAATTTAAATGCCTGTGACCATATGCAAGATACTTTATATTTCATCAGTTGTATTATGTTGCTGATTGGAGAAGTCCCACTATTTTATGTACCAGTAAAAGAGAAAAATACTCAAGATGGGGAATAAAATAGGCAAACTCCCAAAATAGCTGGGATATACCAAAGGGTATATATGATCTCAATGCAAATGTAGCTAATAAATAAATTCGTCAGGCAGAAACGATTAGCAAGGAATCTTGCACATTAATGATGGCAGTTGGTAGAAAGAAAGAAAATTTTCCCTGAGACTATGAATCACTGGGTAGTACTCTCAGAAGTTTAATAACAACAAAAAAAGGCAAACAGACTTTAAAGTATTCTCAGATTGATAGTATCTTTAAGTGTCTGTCAACAGGAAACACAAGTACTAAGGCAATACTTTACAACCTAGGAAAAAGGTAATTCAAACTAGCATGAATTCTAAGATGTTCTCATATTCCAGGGATTTTGAAAGTGAAAAAATATGCATCTTATTAGGCTTTTATTTCTAATAAAATTTTTAAGCGTATAAAAATCTCTGATTATAAAACAGTCAAAAGTTACGAAGGAAGCATATGTAATATTTTATGGACTTCAACATAGAAGGTATAGCTTGGAATATTTCCCTCAAATGACTATGGCATATGAATTCTTACATTTTTTTAATATGACATGTTATTTCCTAAATGTAAAAATAGACATTTTGAAAATGATCTTTGACTTTTGAATTGAGACTTAGATTACACATCTTTGCATCTTTATTAGTTTACATGACTTTAAGTGTTTAGATTTTGGAATTACTACCTCTAGAGTATAAAATCCAAAGAAAGAAAATGGTAATTTGTTTGTATCCTATGCATGTAATGCAGTATTAGACAACCTGTGGGTGCAAACTTCATTTGTAATCCTTAGCTTTTGAAATCAGGTGCAGTACAACTATGAAGTAGTAAGTAAGTACAGATTTTCACCAATACCAGTTTGATCACCGTATTTGTGAAATTAAACAGAATTCAGATAATCAGTGTAGAAAAATGTAGTGAGAGCATTATTAACAAGATTTTTATGTTTCTGTGTTTGAAATTGAAATGTTTTCTCTTTCTAAATCAATCCCTCACCCCTACTCCTCAATACAAACAGAGGTGCATTATTAACAATACTCATCGCCTAGTGGAGCTTTGTGTGGCCAAGTTGTCCCAAGACTGGTTTCCACTTCTAGAACTTCTCGCCATGGCCTTAAATCCTCATTGCAAATTCCATGTCTACAATGGTACACGTCCGTGTGAATCAATTTCCACAAGTGCTCAGTTGCCTGAAGATGAGCAGTTTGCTCGTTCCTCGGATCCTCGATCACCAAAAGTGTGTTGGTTTGGTATTTTTAAAATTAAATATTAAAATTATTTGTTTTGTCTTAAAACTTTATGTTTAAAGACACATTATTTAATATGTATTGTTGATTTATTACTATTGAACTTAATGGCCAGCAGCACTGTATGTAACTCATGCCTAGACAAAACCTTAATATTGTATCATTCAGTTAATGAATAGGCTCTTTGTAACCTAACCCTATACTTCCCCTCATAGCAATGATGCAATATTTTCTACTTTAATGTTCAGATAACTTTAAAAAATATAACTTCTGTAAATAATGAACATCAGCTATACCTTGTTTGTACTTACATGTAAATATTTAACAACAGAAAACATATATTTATGTACAGATCATGTTAACAGATTATAAAATTTTACTATTTTGCTTTCATGACATACTGCTAAGTATTTGTTTAAAGTGCATTTGGTTTCCTAGGAGAAAATCTTGGCCTTGATCTGAGTCTTGTGTCAAGTTAAATAATCTTTTAGTTTATCCTTGTTTTATAGGAAAGATATGGTTTACTTTCTGTTTACCCAAATTATAACTAATTTCAAGGAAGCAGTCTGGGAAAAAGAGGAATTAATTATCTGTATCAATAGAGGTGAGAAAAAAAGACAAAAGCACGCAGTTAGCGGGCCCTGTTACAGCTCTTAGTTTTGTATATGTTCATTCTAATGTCTTAGTGGCTTAAATAATAACTTCAACGGGCTTTAATATCTCAAAACTTGTTTGAATGTAAACATTTTAATTAGTGTTTAAATACATGGAAGAAACATCAGCATTAGATACAGAAAGCAGAACATAACTTTATTGTGCACACACATGCACACACGTATATATTAAAAAAGAATTTAAAATAATACAAAACAATGCAGAATTCCTATAAAGTAATATGAAACCTCTGCACAAGGGGACAATTTCTCTGTTTTCTTAGCAATTTGGATGCCTGTCATTTCTTTTCCTTGTCTAATTTACATGACTAGGATTTCAGTAGTATGTTAGATAGATTTGGTGGAAACATATCCTTTCTTGTTCCTGATTTTGGAAGAAAAGCTTTCAGTTTTTCATCTCTTGAGTTTTCCATTGGCTGTGGGGTTTTCTTATGTTGCCTTTGTTATGCTGAGGTAGTTTCCTTGTATTCTTACTTTGTTGAGTGTTTTTATCATGATAGGGCCTTGAATTTTGTCTAATTCTTTTTTTGCATGAAGATGATTGTGTGTGTGTGTGTGTGTATGTGTGTGTGTGTGTGTGTGTGTGTGTGTGTGTGTTTTAACTCAATTCTGTAATAAGAGGCATTACATTGATTTTTTTGTTGAAGCATTCTTCACGGGGAAACATCCCACTTGTTTGTATGTAATATATTTAATATACTGATAAATTGGTAGTATTATATTGTTCAGGGCTTTTGCACCAGTATTAGTCAGAGATAACTCCAGTTTTCTTCTGGAGTCTTTGGATTAAGTATCAGAGTGATGCTGGCCTTTTATTTTTAGCTTACTGGAAAAGTTTGAGGAGCTTGGTTTTGATTTTTCTACAGATGTTTGGTAGAATTCTCTGGTGAAGCCATCTAGTGCTTTGACTTTCTTTGTTGGGAGATTTTTGATTGCTGATTTAATTTCCTTACTAATTATAGGCTTTTTGCTGAGATAATGTTCCTCAGGCTCTCTTAGACATGAACAGTTATTTTCTCTTGCTGCTTTTAAGCTTATCACCTTGTCTTTGGCATTAGATGGCTTGATTATAGTGTTTTGGTGTGGATCTCTGTGTTTATTCTTATTGGAATTGATTATGCTTTTGTATTTCCCCAGATTTGAAAGTTTGGGGCCATTATTTCTTTATAAGCTCAGCCCTTTTTTCTCTCTCCTTTTGGGATTCCCACAGGGTATGTATTTTAACATTTAATGGAGTCCCATGGGTCTCTTAGACGCTGTTTACTTTTCTTTAGGTTTTTTTTTGTTTTTTGGTTGTTTGTTTTATTTGGGGGCAGGGGAGTTGTTTGTTTTTACACCTCAGGCTTGATCATTTCAAATAACTTGCCTTCAAGTTCAGTTTCTTTCTCCTGCCTGTTTCAGTCTGCTATTGAACCCCTCCATTGAAAATTTCAAGTCATTTATTTTATTTTCATCTCAAGAATATCCCTTTGGTTCTTTTTTATAATTTTGTCTCTTTTTTGGTATTCTCATTTTGTTCATGTATTCCTTTCCTTTATTTCCTGTGTTTTCCTTTGCACTTTGAGCATATTTAGGAAATTTTAAAATCTTTGTCAACTATGTCAGATGTTTTCTCCAGACATGATTTTGGAAGATGTTTTGGTTCCTGGTTTCTTTACGTGTCTTTGATCTTTTGTTGAAAATTGGGCACTTCTAGGCTTTGCAGGCCCAGCCATTTGCAGAGAAACCTTTACTGTGAGCTGAGTATGAAGGCTTAAGATCTTTTAAGGCTTTTTCTGAGCATGTGTCTTACCTGAGCCTTCTCATATGCTTTTTTTTTCCCCTTTCCAGTTCCTCTTTTTACTTGATTGGTTTTAAATGCCTTAATTTCCCTGTCTTACACTTGTTTCTTCTTAGGACCTTAGCAATTCTTTTGTATTCTTTAATCAGTAATTTGCCCTCAAAGTGTGTATATCTGTAGTCATTTTGTGGTTTTCTTAAACTATGCACCTTCCTATCAATTTCCTTACTCTTAAGTTCCAAGCCTCTGGGTTGTCTGACCTGTAAGATAGTGACACAGACAGATCTCTCAGGTAGCCCACAGCAGTTTATTAGTGTTGCAAATTCAGTCGTCTCTGAATGGAGGGAAATTAAGGTAATGGAAAATTAGGCCACTGCTTCCCTTAAACTGTGTTGCTCTGGGAAAGGAGTAGGCGTCCTTGAGTAAAAACACAATGAAATTGTCTAAATTTTGAATGGGACTTTTTCTTGATTGAGCATTTTCTTGGTTGCTCTAAATTTTGTACTGATTTCCAGAGCTCCTATAATGTTATTTAAGAACAATGCTTTCAAGCTTTCTATGCTGAAGACTTGCTAATGTCACTCTCTGTTAACCTTTCAAAAATAAGTTTAAATGTATGAATATGCTATAGTGAATTTATTTTTTTTAAAAAGTTGGTTTCCAGAAGGTTCTTAATTTTATTTAGGTTTCTGTCAGACCTAGAATTGTGATAATACCAATGTATTCCTAGAGCAGTTAGCATTTTCCATGTGTTTTCAATAATTTTTTCTGGCAAAATGGCTTCTGTTCCCTATTTTTTTTTTTTTATTGTTTTTGTTTATTTTTTCCCTCTAAAATTTGGCTTTTTAGAAGACAGGATAGAAAGGTCTTTCTAATGCACTTAAGCGTATATGTTTGATTTTTGTATTTGCATAGCTTTTAAATTCATTTACATTCTTTTCTATAGCAGTGTTTTTACCTGTGCAAACTTTGCTTATTCTATCCACAGATATATGAGATATGATCAAATACCAGCCATTCCCTTAGGAACTACCAGATAGTTTGAACTTGTGCTGCTTCTGGCTCAAAGATACAGAGAACATAGTACAAAAGAAAAGTTTTAAATCTTTATAAATATATGTATAACTATCTAACACAAATGTAATTATTATATTGAACTCCCTATTTCTGACTTCCTTCAAACAAATGCATTTCAGATGGTAACTTTTTTCATTTTTCTTGGAAAAGGAAAGGAAAGAATTAACTCTTAACCATTAATTGTGTTGCAGGGTTGGCTAGTGGATCTCATCAATAAATTTGGCACATTAAATGGATTCCAGATTTTGCATGATCGTTTTATTAATGGGCCATCGTTAAACGTTCAAGTAATTGCAGCCCTTATTAAGTAAGTTATTTTTTAAAGTTAGTGTTAATTGTACTGTGTAATTGTATTTTATTGCCTTGAAAGTCATTGAATTTCGGCTTTCTAGTCTTTGCTCACTTTGAACTATTAAGTTTTGGGTTTTTTTTTTAAGTATTGAAATTAGTTTAGGATTTAAGTCTTGGTAAAAATAATAGATATTGCAGAAATAATATTTTTTCCTTGTTTCAGACCATTTGGACAATGCTATGAGTTTCTCAGTCAACACACAGTGAAAAAATACTTTATTCCAATTATAGAAATAGTTCCACAATTTTTAGAAAATTTAACTGATGAAGAACTGAAAAAAGAAGCAAAGAATGAAACCAAAAATGATGCCCTCTCAATGATTATTAAATCTCTGAAGAATTTAGCTTCAAGAATTCCAGGACAAGAAGAAACTGTAAAAGTTTTAGAAATTTTTAGGTTGAAAATGATACTCAGGTAAGATATTTCCTCTGTAAATAATTATTTGCTTGATTTCTTATTATGATACTTGAATTAATTCAAGTTTTTCTTATAGATTGTTGCAGATTTCTTCCTTTAATGGGAAGATGAATGCTCTGAATGAAATTAACAAGGTGATATCTAGTGTGTCATATTATGCTCATCGTCATGGTAATCCTGAGGAGGAAGAGTGGCTGACCGCTGAGCGAATGGCAGTAAGCCCCTTTGCTTCTTTAATGAAAAAGAATCTGCTTAAAGAAAACTAGATTAGCATCAGTTAATGTTAGAAGCAACAGTAACAAAATTTAACCCTGAAATTGGGAGATTGACTTCTGGAATATTAAGTACTAAAACTTTCTTTATAATAGTAATAACAAATAATTGGACATTTGGAAGTGATAGGCTAAGTTACTGCGACTTTGGTAAATTTTCATTATTGAATGTAGGTTAGTGTTCATGATGCAGTCATAGTTTGGTGGTTCGGTTAGAAGTAGAAAGAGGTTATCTTTGGACGGGATTGGTAGATGTGGAATCTATTCAATGAATTGGTGTAGTGATTACTTGCCATTTCAATTTAGAAGTTTGAAAATGGAAATTACAATTAAAGAAATAAAATTTTAACAGGTAATGTTTCATCATGATTTTAAGAACTTCATTTTTAAAATCATTTACATCATTGTGACATTGAAATACCATAGATATTATAATGTTGAAATGAATTGCATACAGTTAAGCTGTAAGAGAAAGTAAGTTATTCAGTGATACTTTTTGAGTGCATAGTCTGTGCCAACACTAGGGAACCTATCAGCCCAGAATGATCTCTAAAGGGTCTTCAGTTTAGTAGTGAAAATGATCAGAATGTTATTAAAAGGTATTTTGGGGACATTCACTTGATATTGAGAAAATAGTATGTTACCTTGACCCAGGTTCTGATTCAGTGTTGTGGGATCAGCTTTCTTGTATTCAGTTATCTTCCTTTGTGGATTATCAAGCACTGACCATTCAAAATATTGTCCACTAATATTGAATTGTTACCATCTTTGACAGATGAAGAAAATGTGAATATTCAGAAACTTTTGAAGCAATTTGTCATTGCTGTAGCCTTTAAATTTTTTTTTAGCAGAAGAATCTAACATTGGAAATAAAACACTATTCTCCACAAGTAGTTTAAGATGTGTTACTGCAGTAGCATATTTATGGGAACATTTCTATATGTGAAAAATTAAATTCTGTGTAACTGTTTATTGTAATGTTTTATCGTTTTGCATTAAAACAGTAATAAGCACATTACATTATTGGATTGTAATTTAAAACCTTAGCACATCAATGGGAGCATTTGTGTTTAAAATTGGATCCTATGCAATTATTATAATATTGAATAATGTTGCACTAAAACAACACATAAAAACATATTATTAGTATGTTATCATTTAAACATAAACATTATCTGGGCTTTTGAATTCTCATTGTTGAACCATGAAAGAGAAGTCTGAGCCATGTTTTTAATTTAGTTTTTTTTTCTGAGTTTTGCTGAGATTCAGTTGATACTCAGCACTGTACAAATTTAAGGTGTACAGCATAATGACTTGTATTATTTGTATTGTCAGATGCTTACCACAAATTTAGTTGACATCCATTATCTCAGATACCAAAAAAGAGATTTTTTTCCCTTGTGATGCCATCCTAGGATTTAATATCTTTCAAATAAATAACACAGTAGTGTTAAGTCTAGTCAGTTGTGTTGTACATTACATTCCCATTAGTTTATCTACTGACTGGAAGTTTATACCTTTTGATCACAATTATCCAATCCCTCATTCCTCCTTAGCTTTTCAAAAACTTTTAGTTTCTGCTTTGAAGTAATTTTTTTGTATTTTATTTAGGAGTGGATACAACAGAACAATATTTTATCCATAGTCTTGCGAGATAGTCTTCATCAACCTCAGTATGTAGAAAAGCTGGAGAAGATTCTTCGTTTTGTGATTAAAGAAAAAGCTCTTACGTTACAAGATCTTGATAATATCTGGGCAGCACAGGTAAGGAATATAAGATGATACCTATTTTATTTTTATAAGCAAAGAACTAAAAATTAAGTGCTTTGTGGTAGTCAATATGTAATAGTATGTGAGTTTCTTGATACAAACAAGTTATGCCATGAATATCTTCTAAAGGAAAAACAGGTTTCCCCCTCTTGACACTTCTTACTAAAGAATGTAAAGTATGTAACAATTATATATGTTATATCTAGGTTTATAACAATTATATAGTGCATGTTTTTCTATGTATTTTATAAAGAAAGAGGTAAAAGCTTCACCATATTACTTATAAAAACTTACTATTAAAGAATATTTAAACTTTTCATGAGGATAAATACCATTTTGATTTCAGAAATACTAATACAGAATTTGGCATGTTTCCTTCATGGCTTATCTGGGAAGTGTTACTAAGCTCTAGCATACAAACTCCTTCCAACCTTTTTTTTTTTCTTAAGAGACCAACAAAATGTTAATCTTACCATCATTGAACACTGAAATATTCCATTTTGAAACAATCCACTATTTTGCCTTATTTTCTCTTAATTTAATTAAAACTATTATTATTAAAACTATTACTATTGTATAAATGTGTACAAATGACAGCTCTAAAGCATTTAAAGTGTTAGGAAATTTATTTAAAACCTAGATGAAGGATGAAGGGATATTTTAGTATTTAATGGAGATTGACAAATTAGAGGTTTGTTCCTATTTTTAATCAGATTTAAGTATGATGTGATTTTCTTTGTCTCATTTAATTTATGTCATTTTCGTTTTTACAACAGGCAGGAAAACATGAAGCCATTGTAAAGAATGTGCATGACCTCCTGGCAAAGTTGGCATGGGATTTTTCTCCTGAACAACTTGATCATCTCTTTGATTGCTTTAAGGTAGTAGTTCAGACAGTAAAGTAGTATTTCATTTTTAGTAGATTTAATTAATTGGGCATCAGTTATCTGAAATTGAAATAAAAATTCCATTGTCTGTGCATTACCCCTTTGGCTCATCGGGTGTTCATTAAATATTTGTTATTCAGTAGCAGGGGATTGAGGTAGGGTATTGCTCACTGGTAGAATTCATGTTTAGCATGTATGAGGTCCTGGATTCAATTCCCCAGTATCTCCATTTAAAAAAGAAAATAGCAAGCATTGTTTTTTGAGGGATTGGTAAACTGGTAGTTCATATAATGTATTGCATTGTGTCTTGGAATATTTTACTAAAGGTACCTTGAAGTATGGACTGTATTTCATTAAACAGTTCTTTGTAGTTTGTAACTAAATGATCCTGACTTGTCCACAGTTATATTTAATATTGTTACTGGTCAAATGTTAGCTTACACATATTTGAGTTCTCAGTGAGTCTTTGTCTTCTTGTGTCTGTCTGTGCTAATTGACAGCCCTTTGCCTTCAGAGTTGGTACTTACTCATAATCTCATGAGTTTGAAATTCTTCCTCATTGTGGTACTGGTCTTTATATTCTTAGAGGTTAATACAATGAAACATGTTTTTTAAACTGATTTTTTGCTGGATACCTACTCATATTTTTCACCTGTTTACTTTTGTTTGATCGTTGTTCCTTTTTTTTAATTGCTCCTTAATTCTTTAACTCCATTAAAACTTATTCTTTTCTCTAATTATTGGATATTAAGGTAAATATCAGTTTTTAACGTTGTAGTAATTAATGATTAACAAGAGAGTACACATAACTTCCTTCATGTTGTATTAACTGGAGTTACAAAACATTTTAATTATTTTGTAAGTTAATTTCTTATTTTGAAAAAAATTGTAGGTTTACATACCATGTTAAGAAATAATACAATATTTCCATCCTTTACAGTTTTTCCAGTGATAACATATTGCAGAAAGTTAGTACGTTATATAACCAGGATAGTGACATTCATACACTCTATATAAGATGTTTCCATCACAAGAGTTCATGTACCCTTTTATAGCCACATTTATTTCCCATTTTCCCCCACTTCCTCCTCAACCTTGACCGTCACTAATCTGTCCTCTATTTCTACACTTCTTTCATTTTAAGATTGTTAGATAAATGGAGTCACAGAATGCTGTATGTGGCCTTTGAGGATTAACTTTTTTTTTTTAGTCAGCATGATTTTTGCAGTCTCATTAAGATTGTTCTATGTATCTACAGTTTGTTCCTTTATTGCTGAGTAGTAGTCATGGTATAATTTTACAATGATTCATTTTAAAATGTCCTAATTTGCTGCTATCACAAATAAAGTCATTCTTAACATAGATTTGCAGATTTTTTTTTCCTGTACATAGTCTCTGTTTCTCTGAGATCAAATTTCTGGGTTGCATATTTAATTTAGTTTTTTTTAAAAGCAGTTTCATAAAGTATAATGCACAAACTGTAAGGTTCACACTTTTAAAGTGTATGATTTAGTGTGTATTTAGTGTGTACACATAATTATGCTACCACTGCTACCACTATCTGATTTCAGAATACTTCTTCCTTACTTCTAAATAAGTGGTCCTCTGTCTGTTCCACTTCCAACACTGGTCCCCACTACTCTTTCCTGCTTCTGAGGATTTTCCTGTTCTGGACATTTCATATAAATTTATGGCCTGTTTTAACTGGCTTCTTTCACTTAGCGTAATGGTATTAGAATTCATCTATGCTAAATCATGTTAAGACTTCAGTTCTTATTATTGCCAAATTACATTTGGTAGTGTGGATATATCAGTTTTGGCTGTCCATCAATCAGTTAATGGACTTGGGGTTAGTTCTGCTTTTTTCTATTTGGAATACTGCTGCTCTGAAAAAAATTCACGTACAAGTTTTTGTTTGGACAAATGTTCCTTTGTATCAGTATACCACATATATTTATCCATTTCCACATGACTTATTCATTTGGGTATTTTCCACTTGTTGACTATTCTGAATAATCTTACTGTAAACATTAGTGTACAGATTTTTGTGTCAACACGTGACCTCAGTTTTCTTAAGTATGTACTCACAGTGGAAGTGCTAGGTTATATGGCAACTATGAATACAACAATATGTGTAACTAAGCATAACACTTTGAGGAACTGCCAGGCTGTGTTCCAAAGTATACTATTTTAAATTCCCACTAATGTGTAGAGTATTTCAGTTTCTTCTCATCTCTGTTAACACCTCTCTGTCTTTTTGATTTTAGCCATCCTAGTGGAGTTGAAGTGATTTCTCAATTTGGTTTTGATTTGCACTTCCTTTAATGACTATCTTATATTTTCTTACATTGTTTATTGGCCATGTGCATTATCTTTGAAGAAATTCCTATCGAAATCATATTTGTGTTTGTCTTTTTATTTTTTATTTATAACAATTCCTTCTACACTCTGAACCACAAGTCCTTTATTAGATTTTGATTTGCAAGTATTTCCTCCTTTTTGATAGTTGTCATTTTCACTTTCTTGATGGTTTTTTTTATTGTTGTTACACAAAAGTTAAAATTTTTTTATTCAGGTGAATTTCACATAATATAAAACTATGACTTAAAATTACCATTTTTAAAGTGTACAATTCAGTGCAATTTATTATATTCACAGTGCTGTGCAGCCACTCCATTTTTTTGTTTGTTTTTAATTAACAGGCTATTTCTTTAGAGCAGTTTCAGGTTCACAGCAGAATTGAGCAGAAAATAGAGTTTGCACATAGCCCTCCCCGCCCACACATATATACTCCACTATCCTCACATCCCTCATAAGTGTGGGATATTTGGTACAATTGATGAACCAACATGGGCACATTATCATCAACCAAAGCCCATAGTTTACTTTAGGGTTCACTCTTGATTTTGTACATTATGTGGGCTTCAACAAATGCATAATGACATGTAGCCACCTATCTAGTGTCATACAGAATAATTTCATTGCCCTAAAAATCCCTTGTGCACCATCGATTCATTCCTCCCTTCCACCCTCCCTCTCCCCAAACCCCTGGAAATCACCATTTTTTTATTGTTTCTGTAGCTGTGCCTTTTCCAGAATGTCATTTGGTTGGAATCGTACAGTTTGTAGCCTTTTCAAACTGGCTTCTTTCACTTAGTAATATGTCTTTCAAGTTTCTTCCATGTCTTTCATGGCTTGATAGCTCATTTATTTATTTTTTTTTAAACTGCACATACAGTTTTAAATTTACATGTATATACTATTCATTATTTCTAAGAACATTCACAGCTTTAGCTTTTTAAACTTACGTAGTTAGCAAAGGAATGAAGCCAACCACAAAATAAGAATTCAGAAAGATGCATACACTCTGCTATTAACAGCAACATTATTTATAATTGCCAAGATATGGAAGCATCCTCAGTGCACATCAACAGTTGAATAATGAAGATGCAGCACATATATATGTATATGTAATGGAATACAATTCACACACAAAGTATACACAAGAAAGAAGGATATTTTGCCATTTGAGGCCCTTCATTCACTTTATTTTCACTTCAAAAACCAGAATTTTATAACTGGCATAAACATTTCCATCGCATCAAAAACAACAAAATACCTAGATAAACACTTAAGCAAGGATGTTACCTATACTCTGAAAACTGAAATTACACAGAAATGGAAAAATTTCTTATGGTCTTGGATTGGAAGAATCAGCACTATCAAAATGGCCACACTGCCCAAAGCAATCCACAGAGCCAATGCAACCCTCGTCAAAATACTCATGGCATTCCTTACAGAACTAGAACAAACAATTCCAGAATTTATAAAGAACCGTAAAAGACCCTGAACAGCCAAAGCAATCTTTCGTCTTTCTTCTCTTTCTTCTTTTTCTTCTCTTTTCTTACAGTTTGATGATTAGAGAAGGTCCTTGAATATTTGTTGTAAAGCTGCTTTGGTGGTTCTGAAATCTCTTAGCTTTGGTTTATCTGTGAAGCTTTTGATTTCTCCTTCAATGTAGCCCCTGCCTTTATGAGGTTCCAGAACATTTTAATCACTCCAGTCTTTTTCCACCCTTTGTTCCTGGAAACCAGCAATCTGCTTTTTGTGTCTATTAAGAGTTAATGAAATTTAGTTTAGCTTTTTTTTGGAGGGGGGTGGTCTCTTGGACTTTTGGTTTTGTATTCAAGAAATTATTGTCTAATCTATGGACTCAAGGATTTTTTTAAAAAATAATTTCTTCTTAGCAGTTTTAGTGTTTTAATTTAGGTGTATAGTCCATCTTAAATTAATTATTTGCATATGGTATGAGAGAGACTCCCAGGTTCATTCTTTGTGATAATTCAGTTTTCCAACAACATATGTTTCAAAGACTTTTTTCTGATTATGGCTATGTCCTGGCACTCTTCTTTAGAATCAGTTGATCATAGATGTAAGGCTTTATTTCTGTATTCTGTTCCATAAATATATATGTCTGTTGTTATGCCAGTACTGCAATGCACTGGTTACTGTAGCTTTCTAGAAAGTTTTTCTTTAAATCTTTTTTTTAATTTTAAGATTATTTTGGCTGTTCTAGGGATTTTGAAATTCTGTATAAATTTAGAATTAGTTTGTCAATTTTTGTATAGAAATTTCACAGAGATTTTGATAGAGATTGTTGGACAGTTGTAGCTTGGTTTGTATTGTGTTGCTGTCGTAACAATAGTTGTCTTCCAGTGCATAAATATGAAATATGTTTCCATTTATTTAGAGATGCCTTTTTATTTATTTAGTTCTTTAATTTCTTATAGCAATCTTTTAAATATTTATTGAATTATGTATATATATCATTGTATATAATAAATATATGTATTTAGATTATATATAAAATTATATGTACATATATAAAACCAAAGTAATTGTGATTAACTTTTGATGCTATAAATGGAAGTGTTTTCATTTTTGGGTTTGTTCCTACTTAGTATATAGGAAAACATACCAAGTATATAGAAATACAAGTGATTTTTTTTTTTAATATTTTTTGCATCCTGCAACTCTTAAATTTATTACTTGTAATTTTTTTTAATGGATTCCGTATCATTCAACATAGAGATAATTTTACATCCTCTTTTCCAGTCAGTATACTCCCTTGTGTAATTGCCCTACTAGACCATAACGGACAGTATTGAAAAAAATGGTGAAAGTGGGCATTCCTAATCTTGGGTGGAAAGCTTTCAGCCTTTCACCATTAAGTATGATGTTAGCTGTAAATTTTTTATAGGTAACATTTATCAGATTTAAAAGATTCCCTCTTGTTTCTAGTTCATTGAGAATTTTAATCAAGAAAGGATATTCAGTTTTGTCAGTTGCCTTTTCTGTGTATATTGAGAGGTTATTGGCTTTTTGTTATTTTTTTGTCCTATATTACACTGATTGGCATTTGTATGTTCAAATAGTATTGCACTTCGAGAATAAATTCCACTTGTCATGGTGTGTAATGCTCAGTTCCAACATCTGTCATCTTAGTGTTGACATCTTTCTTCCACATTAATAATTTCCTAATTTTTGCTATGTTTGAGTAATTTTCAGCTGAAACCTAAAGGTTTTTATATTATGTTATCAGACCATTAAATCACTTTTGTTTGGTTTTTTGTTTGTTTGTTTAAGCTGATTTCATCTGGCACCGACCAGTCAAAGGAAGAGAGGATTGCCCCTTTTTATTATAGCCAGGCAGAGAACTCTGGATTCTCCTCTCAGCCTTCTTTGCCTCCCAAGGTGGACATTCCTTATTATGGCTAGACAAGAAGGAAATTCTGAAGCCCCACAGTGGGGGTGACCTATTTAACTTTTGGGCAGTAGTATAAGTCCTGACTCTGCTAAGCCTCCTCTGGCACCACTGAGTCAGGCATTCTTTATCACTGTTGAGTAACAGTAGAAATCCTAGCTCCCTACTTGGTCTTCTTTTATTCCACTCCAACAGGTGTTAAAATGCTTTATTAAAAACCTCATGAAATCTAAGTTCCCCACTTAACTTTTTGTGGTTTGGGTGGGTATTGGCCATAGTATTTTCCACGTTGTTTGTTGGGAACAGCACAATTATTTTACAGATGTTTTCTGTCGTGCTAGGTTGACCCTTTGACTATATGGGTGGCTTTTGAGGATACTTTCCTTATTTGCAGTAATCTGTGTTTCTGGATTGATGGATTGCTTATTCAGCTTCTGGTCTGGAATATGACACAAAAGAAAATCCAGGAAACTCAGCTGTCTTGTCATTCTGCAGGTTTTAAAAACTTCAGCAGTTCTGCTTTCTTTCTGATTTTCAGCATTTGTTTCATGTATAATATTTTCAGTTATATTTAGTGGGAGAAATGGTGATAGATCTATTCCATCTTGTTAAACACAGGAACCATTTTAGGTTTTTTTAAAGGAGCATTTATCTGTTTGTAAGTTTGTGTTTAAAAGTTTTTTTTGCTTAGTCAATAATTTAGAAGTTGTCAGACTTTTTCTTTCTCCACGTATGTTTCCTTTTAGTTTTAAATTGTGTAAAACACATTACTTTATAGTCTGCTGTCTTCATTTACACAGTAGTGTCTCCCTTATCTGTGGAGGTTGCTTTCTAAGACCCCCACTGTGTCTGCCTGAGAACTATGGATAATGCTGAATTCTATATGTACTATGTATTTTTTAATACATATCAGATAAAGTTTAATTGATAAATTAGGCACAGTAATTAGCAATAAGTAATAACAGAACAGTTTACTGTATTGAGAGTTATGAATATGGTCTCTGTCAAAATATCTTGTATGACTTGCCTTCCTTCTTAAACATGTATCACACTTGCGGCCGGAATTTTTGCAGTTTTAGGTGCATCGGTGAAACTAGCATAAATTCCTTTCTCCATCTTCATGGAGTGGTATGAGATTTTATCAAGCTATTCAGAATGATGCACAGTTATGAATTCTTAAATGGTTATACTATGTCCAGTAAGCAATAACTCCCCATTTCTACTCACTCCAGAATCACTCACTCCAGAAGTGGAATTGCTAGATCATGTGGTAATTTTACTTTTAATTTTTTGAGGAGCTGCTATACTGTTTTCTATAGCAGCTGTATCATTTTACATTTTCACTAACAGCACAAAAAAGTTCCAGTCTCTTTGCATTCTTATCAGTACTTTTTATTTTCTGTTTTTCTGATAGTAGCCATCTTTATGAGTATGAGATAGTATCACGTTGTAATTTGATGTACAATTCCCTAATGATCAGTATTCTTGAAAATACTTTGATGCGCTATGGGCCATTTGTTTATCTTCCTTGGAAAAATGTCTGTTCAAATCCTTTGCTTATTTTGGGGGGTGGGGTGTAGGGTGGTAATTAGGTTTATTTTATTTTTTTAATGGAAGTGCTGGGAATTAAACACAGGACCTCATGCATGTTAAGCACATACTCTGCCACTGAGCTGTACCCCACCCTTCCTTTGAGCATTTTTGAATCAAGGTGTTTGTTTTTTGATGTTGAATTTTAACTTAACATATTTTACATCAAGTATTCTTAGTCATCTTTTTATTATATAAAGTCAATAGTGATAGAGTTAAAGCTGTAAATGGAGAGTGTTTTCCTCCCTGAATTTAGATAGTCTTCCTTGTGAATACTACTAGTTTTCTCAAATGAGAAATGAGTTACACTGTTGGTCTGGATATGTCAGTGTGATGAATTCAATGTAGTTTAGCCAAAGCCATGTAACTAAAGCAGTGATGACCTAGTTTGGTACATGTTTAATTTGTGATATTTACATAAGTTAAATTTGTTTTAGGCAAGTTGGACAAATGCAGGTAAAAAGCAACGTGAAAAGCTACTTGAACTGATACGTCGTCTTGCAGAAGATGATAAAGATGGTGTGATGGCACACAAAGTGTTGAACCTTCTTTGGAATCTGGCTCATAGTGATGATGTGCCTGTAGACATCATGGATCTAGCTCTCAGTGCCCACATAAAAATACTAGATTATAGTTGTTCTCAGGTATGGGAGTGACTCTTTGCTCACTTTCTCTGACTTGTTTTCTTCAGAATTACAATGGCTTAGTTACACAAAAATTCCTTTATTTAATTATTCCAAGGAATTTTAAAGGTTTGCCTTCCTTTTTCCATGTAAGCCTGGCTTCCTCCTATTTTTTCCAACAAGTTTCTTTGCCATTCACTAAGCATTTTACCTCCTTTGAGAAGGATTTGTACAGGTTAAACAACTCATAATAGTAGTACTGTAGTTAAGCATATGGTGGTAAAATGGAGTCATGAAGCATTAAAACCTGTGACTTTGAAAGTAAGGTTAATTAAATTCTGCTCAAAACAAGTTAATATAATATAACAGAATTTTCTAAATAGAGGTTTTTCTTACCAGCAAATCACAACAGCTTCACTGCATTTAACTTATGTTATTTAATGTTCACTAATTTTAACCATACATTTTTATACTAATTTCACTTAGATTCTGGGACCAATTTCTGGATTTTTTTTGTTTGTTCATTTCTGGGTTTTTTATCAGCAGAGATTTCCCAGCTTGGCTAAAGAATTTAATAATGTTGTATTCCCTTTAAAAAAAAAAAATTGGCAGGGTGCTTTTAGTCAGGGGGGGTATTGTGCTTTTGGTTGGACTTGAATATAGTAACGCAAGGCAAGGTCATAGTGATACTGCCATGTTTTTAAAAACATAATTATGAAGGTTCAGAAGTATTTGCTGACCTGATTGCCTTAGAAAAGCGCTGTCATGTATGTATATATCTGCCGCTAAGTGAACAAATTCAGAAGAGAGCATTCTTTACCTGAAATACTTAAGAAATGAAGATGTCATTCACTGTCCAACTGTCTCTGTAAAACTGAGGTTTTTGGGTTTTTTTCCAATTCTGAGGAATATATAATTTAACATTTATTCTAACCTACTGTTCTTTAAAAATAAAAACACAGAGGTTTTTTCTGTTGCAGTAGTTAGTAATACACTGTATTTGCAAAAAGTGTTTGGAGTTTCACATTTATCAAAGGGAAGAAAAAAGACAGTTCAGTTAGTTAGATAACTGTTATGTGGTACTTGATTTTTACTGTTCATTAAGTCTTCATTCAGTATCTCAAATAGCTGTTATATTTTATTAAATAGAGAAGTACAGTATCAAAGAGTACATTTGTTATTGCTCCTGTATTACTTCTTAATTTAGTTACTCAGATCATTGCCAGCCATAGGGTCTTATACATTGCCATGTTAATGAATATTGGACTTTGTGAAATTTGGTAAAAGAGTTGCCTTTTCAGGTTTATCAGCCTTCATTTGTTGTAGAAATGGAAAATTGTAATAAGTGTGTCACACTCTGCCCTCCAACCTAAAGTTAGTCATAACATATTTAGTATTGATGTGTTTAAAAAATTTTTAAATCCTTAAAGATGAATACAAAATTCAGCTCTGTAATTCACATCTAGAAATTTTTTCCTAGGAAATACATGGAAACAGCATGACATTTATACAGTAGGGCATTATTTATAGTGAAAACTGAAAATGAGTTTAATTCATAAATACATTCTACACTAAATACATTCTACACCACATTGTACAGCTATTAAAATGGCTGTTGGTGTGAGTAGATAGTTCATAGTTTTCAGTGAAAGCACTTAAAATATGGACCATGTTCTCTTTCTAAAAAGAGAGTGCAAATGATTGCAAAAATAACCATCTGAGTGAGATTTTAAACAACAGAATCGCCTTTCTTCCCCAAATGTGCATAGAAATACAGTCATTCTAATTAAAAACTTTGTTAGGTATCCAGACCTGAATTTGTGATTACCAGTGATTGTAGATAAAAAGAAAATATGTCAGAATATTAGAGGTAAACTTATGCTTACAACATTGTTTAACATTCTTAGATTTCCTTTCGGTGAAAATTTGTGCCCATTTTCACTAACATTCTGTTTGTGTATTGATTTGTTTTTATTTTTAAAAAAGTAAGTTATACTGTTATACTGTTATTTTCTTGATCTTTTTAGAAAATAGGCTATATTACACCAATATATAATACTTGGAATTGTATGTTTCTGCTAAGTTTTATAGTATAAGAACCTTGTAAAACAGTGAAAAAATGCAGTGCACACATTCAAGTGTATGCTTTAAAAACCAGATTTCTTATGATTGTCCCTGAAGTTGGGATTTATACCATGTTGCACATGTAGTTGAATCTATGGAACACTGAATTTTTATAGTAGATTCTTAACATTTGGAGTTTTGGTGATAATTTCAAATTAAGAACATACTTAAAGCATTTTCTTTCATTAAACTCTTAAAATTACATTATAATTTTTATGAGGCTTAGCTTAAAAACTTTTCTACTTTGTATTCCTGAAATAATTTGAAGGTAGAATTGTATTGAATACTGGTCCATATAACTGTAAATTTTTTTGTGTGTAAGGATCGAGACACACAAAAGATCCAGTGGATAGATCGCTTTATAGAAGAACTTCGCACAAATGACAAGTGGGTAATTCCTGCACTGAAACAAATAAGGGAAATTTGCAGTTTGTTTGGTGAATCACCTCAAAACTTGAGGTAAGGCTTTTAATATAGAACGTTTTCTCAATTTTATTTATATAGGTTGAAAACAAATACCATATCATGAAAGGCAAATTTTAAAGAAAGAAGAGTGGGAAGACAAGAAGCTTAATGAAGAGTTTAGAACAAAATAAGAATTCTTTATTGTTTTCATTTACTTTATTGACACAGAGTTTATTTTATCCATTTTTACATACCAGTTAAGTATGAATCAAGATATTGCCTTCTAATATTCAGAATTACCTCAATTCCAGCAAATATTCCAGACATTATCATGGCATGGATTGTTTATCTCATTCGTCATTAGCCCAATATTCATTCTTAGTTCCACATTATAGTATTTCATACAGTCTTTAATATATTCTTAATTTGTCTACTCTGACATGTTTCTCAATATTTTTGATTAGTTTTAAATTCATACTAGGGAGTAGTAATTTTGAAAGTATGGGGGTAGTGGTGCTTTTCGTGAATTTAACAGTTAACTTTCAAAGATAAGACTAAACATGATTTAAATTATGAAAGATGACAAGTCTTTAAAGGTTTTTTCACTATTGTAGCTAGATTTTTCTTAAATAGCTAATTTTATGTGGTAAGATTCTTGTTACTGATTTGCGGTTACTAGAAGAATTTATCCTTTTATTTTCTTGTGGTATATTTGGAATTAATAATAGAAGAGGAAAAATATAACATGAAGAATGCTAGATGTCGTGGCAAGAATATTTACAATGCAATTAGGGTTCCTGGTAGTGAACGTTAGTTTTGTCTGACTAGCTATAATCTTAGGACAGTTCTCTATCCTTTAAGAAATACTTTTTGTGTGTGTAAGACAACTGCATGATTGCCAAGATCCTTTATAGCTCTAGGCTGGAATGATTATGCATGTAAATAGAATTTTTATGTTAGAAGAATTGTGATACTTCTATATTTTTATTTTTCAAGTTGAATTTTTATTCTTTTTTTTTTCTAATGCTGGGAAAATTACATGAAATTGGAAAATCCATGGAGTTAAATACTCGAGGAAATTTTGAAATAATCTAATAATAACAATATTTATTTGTGAAGGACACATTTATACTATATTTGATCTATGATGCATGCCTTTTTAAATCAAACATCCCCCTTTTCTGGTTCGTTATTCATACACCCTTCTGGGGCTGGTTATTTAATCTCCAGTAGGTTAATTATGATGTGATAGTTGATTGGCAAAGCAAGAAGGGAACTAGGTATCTTTCTAGTAATATCTATGGGCAAACTGGCTGCAGAGTTAGTTTCTAGAATGAACTTTCAGTGGCTAATACCCTTGAACATGTAAATTTGCACATATACTGTGATGTTAGTTTTATATACATTTAGTATCATGGGTGAAGTTGGAGAATACTGAATGACAACTTTCAAGTAAAATAAGAATTTTGGAATAAATATTTATGTTTTGAGGCATCAGCTAATCTCTTCACGTTTCTCGATAGTTTGTTATTAAAACAGGAGAATATTGACCAAATTTTACTACAGATGTGAAGCATTTTAAACTTTTTAAAAGTAGTAGTTAGAATATAGCTTGTAGACATTACAGTAGTATTCACTTGCCTAATTATACTGTTAAGTTCTTCTCGTTTTAGTCAAACTCAGCGAAGTCCCCATGTATTTTATCGTCATGATTTAATCAATCAACTTCAGCACAATCATGCCTTAGTTACTTTGGTAGCAGAAAACCTTGCAACTTATATGAATAGCATGCGACTGTATGCTAGAGGTATGTATTACAAACTAAAATTAAGTCGGGAATCAACATGGGTTTCCCTCCCTGTATTTTGTTTTGACCTCATTTTAGTTACCTGAGAAATGACAATATGTTTATTTTTAATAAAGGGCCAAAAAGTGGAAGTTAATTGGTTTTATAAATTGTATTCATTTAAGGGTTCACTTGACTTCCTAACTCTTAAACAACTTAAACTCTAGGTCAGCTTTTCAAGGTCCTTTTTGTTTGTCCTCCTGCTCTTCCATTTAAATTGATTTCTTTCCTTCTGTTTTCTGGAACTTTATATTGTACCTATAATTGGTTGCTACTCTCTTGGGTATGTACCCATTTTAAACCTTTCCTTCTTTACTGCCATCACTTTTTACTGCTTTTCAAGAAACTTAATAATTCTCCTGTTGTTACTTTTGTCCAAGTCTATTCTTGCATAATCACAGTTGATTTTAGTAACCCTGGAACAGTGTTTTCTATTCTTTAAAGAACTTGTTAAAGTTTTACTAAATTAGTGACCATCATGTGTCCTATTTGTTCTCAAAATATGAAATTGTTTAAGCATATTGTGATAAGCTTTCCTGTGATGTCAGCAGAAAACTTTTTGGTAGTGCCATATGTGAAGCTATCTTTTTGTGGTTTATAAAGACCAATTCTAATGTTGTTTGTTCTTTGACCGTTTTATTAGAATCTATGTGTGCTGGAGCACAAAATACCCCTTGTATGTCTCTACCTATGTATTACACCAAGTTCATAGGACAAATAAAAACACAAACCCCAGCCACCTTGTAGGCCCACTTTTGTATATTTGACTATGAAGAGGAAAAACTTTCTCTTACCCATTGTTAAAGACAGAATTAAGCTTAGTTTTGAACTGAAAGCACTGCTCAGTTGACATGATGCATTAGATTTACATACATATTTGTAATACTCATTATTTGACTAGAGCAGTAGACTCTGTGCATGTGCTTGTACCTTTAATGACTGTGTAATAAGGTGTTTGTAAACATCCCCAAGTTTTTGCTAATACATACTCACCTAAATAAGTTACATTAAAATATTGGAAAAATAAAGCGATTCTTTAGATAACCTAAATGATTGTACTGTATATCTCCTGTTTGATATACTGTCCACTCTAGTCTTAGGGCAAAAGAGCAATCAAAGCATCAGGTGCTAAAATTGGTTTCAGTCAGTCCTGTTTATTAGGTACCAGGATTTCTTCTTAGAAGAATGGTAGGACAGGGAAGGCACCATAGGCTTGAAACTTTGTAGTTTATTTTCTGTAGCAAGAGCAGTCCAAATCAGTGACATGAAAATGTTAAATATGCATGTAGTTATCTTGAGTTTTTAATGCCCTCAAACTTTTCTTGGTGTTCAAGCCCTCCTTCATGCCAGTTAAGATTTCTTCTAAAAGTGGAAATCAGCTAGATACTTAACTTCAATCATTTTTATTTGTCTTTGTATGATTTCTTTTGTTACTTTAATATCATTGTCATTAATTGAAGTCCAAATCATCAATGAGATCAGGTAGAACACGTGTACACTAGGATCTTCTGTTCCATTATACTTGCTTTCTTAGCTTATCTTAGTTTCACGATTACAAGAACATCCGCAATCTTTTATTACCATATTTATATTCCTTCTTTGCAAGGCTGGAGATACAAATGTAAGTTTTACAAATATTTAGATTTAAAACCTGACTCCACCACGTCATATCAGTGTAACTTAAAGCTGTCTATGGTGAGGATTTACGAAATCTATAAAATGGTTTTAATAATACTTAGAATTTCATATGAGTTAATACTTGCTAGAATGGAGTTAATGCTTGCTAGGATGCTGTCTGGCATATAGCAGGCACTTGAAGTTTTGTTGCCTTATTGAGTTCCTCTGAATTAGTTGATTTCATATCATCTGTTGCTAACTTTTTTCCTCCTTAATATAATATTTTGGATTCCTGACTGACGCTTTTTAAGTAATTGAATTTTAAATACGTAACAAAGTGTTTCTACTAAAATTTTTAACATTAAATTACTTCTGTAGATATAGAACTAATAATAGCACAAACTGTGGTGATTGTATAAGAATATACAATAAGAAGCATATTGCATGGATCCCCTCAAGCATATGCAACAAGATACTCTGGGGTTCCTGAATATTTCCTCAGTATTTCCTTTGGTTTAATGTACATGCTGAATTTTGTTCACTTAGTAGTAATTTTGTCTGATTTCTACCCCCCCAGCCATGAAGTGCTATTAAATGTTTATTGGTTTTTGCAATTTAAATAATATTTTTAACTAGTATTACTCATTTTATTAACCTATTAGGTCTTTGGAGAAATGACTGTTTCTAGATCTACCACAGGGAAATATAAGACTTGAAAAGTATTATGCCTTTTTCAAAAATGAGAAAATGTTTATACAGATCAATATTGCAGTATCAAAACAATAGAGTCAGCTCTCATTTGCCAAATCTGTGACAATTGGAGCATTATAGAATGATAACATGAATCATGACGTTTTCAGTGTGTAAGTCCTTGAGTCCATAATGATATAAATAAATACACGAAGGGAAGGAAGGAAGGAAGGAAATGTCAACAAAAAGTATAGAAAAAAATAGATGATAAAACTGATTGAAAGTTTTATGAGGACCATAATACTGACATAGTATCAAAGTATTGTTCCACAAGTTATTAATTATAAAGAGGAAAGTTATAAGTCTTTAGTGGAGAAGCTTGGTGGCAATGCCTTAAATAAGTGATTTCAGTTGACATTAATAGTGGGATAAACTGAGATGACATCATGACAAGTGGTTTCTGGTGACAATGTATGGGGAAAATGTAGCATTACTTTTGTGGTATTTCTTGCCAAATGTGCATAATCCAAATCTAACTAGAGGAAATAGGAACCAAACTCAAATTGAATGGCATTAGATACGTAGCTTTGTGCTTTAAAATGGCCAAGCCATTTTAACCATAAAAAACACATTAGAAAACTCAGGCAACTCTTAACTTTGAGGAAAAAACTGCATGCAATGTGTGAGCCTAGATTTGATTGTGAGCTGTGAAAAAGGAAAGCATAAAGCACATTACTGGGACAGTTAACAAAATTTAATATAGGATATAGGTCAAATTAATAATCTTTACTTAATCTTAAAATCAGTTAAGTTCTTGTTATTAAGAAATAAACCTAGTTTTAAGGAGTAAAAGTATCCAGCTTTCCGTTCAAATGGCTCACAAAATGATACATATGTGAATAAATAGAAGCTGATAAAACAGATGGGCAGACTGTAAACAATTGGTATATATAAGTAAAGAATAATTTCTTGTATTATTTTAGCACCTGAAATTTTTTGGAAAAGAAACTTACACCTTGCTTCTACCCTTTTGTGTGTTCTTCCCTCCCTCTGCCACAAATTCTGCCAAGTAAGCGCAAACACATTTTTAGACAAAGAGCTCTAAGGGATAAAAAGCAGCTGTAGTGGCAGTTTAGAGTTTAGCTGCATAATTCAAAATCGGCACTCTTGAAAAATCAGGAAACTTCTATGTCATTGAAAGTAATTTTCTACAATTTTGGAAACCTGAAGTTTGGGTAGTTGATGCTTTCAAGGAAGTAAGCAATAAAATTTTGGGAATGCTAGCAGATAATGCTTATGCATGTGGAAGTGGAAGTTCAAAGTAGCCATGGTATGTGGGCCTCCTCTTTCCTAGTGCAACCCTGATAAATCTTAAGCATTCTTTTTATTCAATCTTTTATAGCAAATCAACATTTTACTTCTAATTCAAGTTTTTAATGGTATGTAAAATCTTGTCATTTTGATGATTTGGGTTACTTTTACCAATAAGAAGCCCATACAATTAGAATTCTTTGACATCAGTATTGAGAATGTTACAAATTCCAACAGATGCTAACTGAGAAATATTGGAACTAATTGCTGAAGAGGAATTTTATAATTTCCAAATCCTCTATAACTTGCCTCAGAATTCTGAAAAGTGTTCGATTCCTGAGGGCTTGACAACACTATCTGAGGCATTTATTCCCACTATCTTCTGTTCTGCACAAACCAATGTAGTCATTTTCAAGCAGAGAACTTTATCCAGTCCTTCTTCTTCTTTTGTGACTTATTTTGCTTCATATTTAGAAAAATAACCTTATGAGAATTTTTTAAGACAGGATTTTATGTTGTAAACTCGTATTTTAGTTGAGTTCTGCCTTTTTCAATGAACCATCTCATACACACAAAATACTATCCATAGAATTTTAAAGAAAATACATGCTTTTATTTTTTTCCTTTACTTTCTAATTGGCAAACACTGAGAATTTTTCACCCAGCATATAATGTTGATAAAATAAGTCCGAAGTACTTACTTATGTTTAAGAAATAAAGGACTTTCCGCCTAGGAAAGGCTGAATTACCAATACATGTTTTCACAGTCATAATAAAAGGGTAGGTTTTTTGTTTTTGTTGTTTAGTTTTGTTTTTTGTTTTAATTTGAGACATTCATAGCCTGCTTAATTGAGCTAACTGTATGATAACTATCAAATGCAGTAACATCTGTCACTTAAATTTTTCTGTTAATGCTCTTAATGTTACTGTGTATACTAAAACACTACAATGGCAAGTGTTAGTATAGCAAAAGAAAAAGTGAAGGGGGAAAAGTCATAGACTTTACTCATGGAATTTCTTAAGTATATGTGAAAAATTGAAGGGGGCCTATGCTGAAAAATTACTATTGATAGCACATTGAATAGGTCACATTTTCATTTCAACTATGTAAGTGTTTATTTTTGTGGGGGCAGTAAGATTTGTCTGAATTCCACTATTAGAGTTTGCTTATTAATGATAAATGATTGCTGACTTCTTAGTTCCTTTGGTTCAAGTCAACAGTGATGTGGATATACATGTGTGTAATACAGAATTTTTGTTAATTTTCAGACAATGAAGACTACGATCCACAAACAGTGAGGCTTGGAAGTAGATATAGTCATGTTCAAGAAGTTCAAGAACGGCTTAACTTCCTTAGGTTAGTTTTAAATAATTAGTGCAGTCCTTTTGAAGGCAAACATAATTCTTCATTATGTTAGTATTACTCATAGCAAAGTATTTTTTAGGTGGCCATTTCATCCTGGAATATTTTCCCACATAAGAACCATTGCTGAAAGCTAATGTAACATTTCCTATACATTCATTACTAAATATTTTTTAATTATTGGCTAAACTTTTTTTTTTTTTTTGAAGAATAGAGCTTATATTTATATATGTTAGAAACTAAAGTTTATTTTTCATACATTTTCATACTTTGAACTATAGGACTGGAAAACAGTCAGCGGGGACATTTTCATTAATGCTTTCATGGGCAGTAATGAACAGGGTAGTTGGCATGTTTTGGTACTTTGTTTATTCTAACAATGGCAGATAAAGGCCATCTACAAGTATATATAATAACATTACTTAAGATGGGGATAAGGAAAAATAGTTTATCTTTTAAGCCAAAGCTCAGTGCTCAATAATACTGAATTTACTCAGTAATGTTTAGCTTTAAATGACATGGGTATGTATGTATGGATATGGCTGTATAGCTTGAAAGTGACAGATTTCTTAGGATTTCAGTTACCATCCCATAACAAAATATATTTGAATCATAAGTATACTAAGAAAGAATGCTCAGATTGTCAGTTTTTAATAAAATTTTGCATTTCTTATTTTCATATATTTTTGGGGAATTTTTCTTTAAATTATGTTTTATACTGTATTTCTGTTACTGAACCACGTAGTAATTTATGGGGAAATATTTAGATAGACATATAATCTACTTTCTAAGCCAATCCATAGATAACTTAAGAATGTCAAAATCTGCCAGATTGATATGCTTTTTCCAGATGCAAGTGTTTACACATTGCAACTTAGAAAAATTCTAGTCATCAGATTTTATGGCATTTATTTTAAATGCTCCCTCCCTTTTCTTAACCATCCCTCTGTCTTTTAACCAGAAAAGTTTCTGCCTCATATCTAGAGTCTTTGTCATAGTGGGCCACTGTTATTGAAGACTGTGTACTGTATCCCTTTGATATACTGGAATACAAAAAATGGTTTAGAATTTACCTACTCTATCAAAGTTTAGAATCAGACCTTTTATAGTTCCTATTCCATAAATACCAAGTAATGCAATTCACTAAAGGGAAAAGGAACTAAGAGTTAATGCTTACTGTGTGTACTTTGCTTTGTGTTAATCCCAGATTCTCTTGGCAACCCTGTAAGACAAATAATAATACATTTTGAAATTAAAAAAAAAAGAATCTAGGGAAACTAAGTTGTTTGAAATCACACAACCAGTGTATGGTGGAACTGGAATTACTCATCTAGTGTGTCTCACTTTGAAGTTTCTGAAGTTTCTATGACAGAGTGATTTTTCAAACTTATTTCGGAGCCTTAGTTTGAAAATTGTTGCATTTTATTATTCTGGGCCTCATGTTGCTCATTTGTAAGTCAGAGGGATTAGGTAGAATTAAAAACTGAAAACTTACTATTCAGATTAAAATTAGCTTCTGTTTTCTTTCATTATTTATCATAGAAATAACACACAGTAAGTAGAGGAATGCCAGAGGAAACGAGAATCTAATTGAAGGAACTACTTCTAACTGAAGACTGCTTTAAGCAGAATCATCAGCTTCATTGTAGTCTTGCTTTAATGGACAACTACTAATCACACAACTAAAAAGCCTCTGAGGAGAACTTCCTAAAACATACTAGTGCATACTGACATAGAAATAAGCTTAAAGTATGTAGATTATTTTATTTATTGTGATAGATATTGAGTATAATATTTTCAGAAATTAAAAAAAAATTTTTGAGGAACTTTCTTTTATAACAACATTCAATTTTCTTTGAAAACCACTTAATGTAATACTCCATTTTGCAGTGAAGTAACATAAGCAGAGAACTAAATTAGTACCTGATTTCAAAGTCTGAACTTCTTGAGAGCATAGAGAAGCCTTTAGTAAATAAATGAACTAATATCAGGGTTTGTTTTTTTTTTACTGCTAGATAATACAGTTAAGAAGTAAGTTCTTTTGAGAGAATACTTTATTTAAATTGTGAATGTGGTAAATGTTTTGTTTCAGATATATTGAAATAAATGATGTTTGAGGATAAAATTGCACAAACCTAATTCCTGATTTTTTAATTTTTCCAAGATTTTTACTGAAGGATGGCCAACTGTGGCTCTGTGCTCCTCAGGCAAAACAAATATGGAAATGCTTAGCAGAGAATGCAGTTTACCTTTGTGATCGTGAAGCCTGTTTTAAGTGGTATTCCAAGTTAATGGGGGATGAACCAGACTTGGATCCTGATATTAATAAGGACTTCTTTGAAAGTAATGTACTTCAGCTTGATCCTCTCCTGTTAACTGAAAATGGAATGAAATGTTTTGAACGATTCTTCAAAGCTGTTAATTGTCGAGAAGGAAAACTAGTAGCAAAAAGAAGAGCCTATATGATGGATGATCTAGAACTAATAGGATTAGACTACCTTTGGAGGGTAAGTATGAAGTAGGAACTCATGTTTGCAAACATTGTACATGAAGTGGTTTCTAAAAAATGGTTAAGTAATCATAATGTTGTTTATAAGTCATGTGTGTTTAATCCTACTCTGATGCTTGTCTTAGGAATTGGGGGGTGGCAGTGAGGATACAATTAGGAATTGTTCATCTTAAGCTTCTTATTATGTCACTCTTACTTCCCACTGCTTTGGATCCTCCTCCACCTGCCTTAAATTATCTAACACTAATGCTTCTTTTTACTAGAATTTTTCCAGATGTATGCAGGTTCAACTATTGTCTGCCTGCACAGTCTTTTACCCCTCCCTTTATGAAAGTTGTTAGCTTACTTACATATAAGTTTCATCTTGCATTTATTGTACATTTACTGACAAAATGAGTGATGGACAGAAGGGATTATTAGTTGGAAGGAGTTATAAATTAATACCTTTACAGACACAGTTTAATTTGTTATATGTTTAAGTACCTGGGAGAAAAATGCTGTATTCTACGTATGGCATTTTTCATCTTGGTAAGTAAATCTTGTTACCATCTCTAAAATATGTTACTGTATTATAATTGTGTATCACATAGTTATATAAATGACATTATTATGTTTCAGCTTATTTTATTTTGGATGTTCATCTTTGTTAACCGTAGGCAATTAAGGTATTTGCTGTGGTCTTTTGTTAAAGTCACTGGTTTTTCTCAGCTTGGTGTCCATGTCCCCTTAATCCCTTTCTTTTCCCCTTCCCCAAACATCTCAAAGGGTCAGCCCTGAAACACCCTCTCACAGCCATAAGACTCTAAACATAGTGTGAAACCTGTGATTTCGTTAGCTAAGTGACAAAGATGTGCGTAAATTTCTAGGGTTGACAGGATTGCTCTGAGTTTTTCATGTAAATGTTTTCACTTATTTGAATTTCTTAAAATCTCACACCTTGGAAGAATTGAGGATATAATTTTGACTTAAGAGCCGAATTAAAATATATCTTGAATGTTGCTAATACTTTAATTTTTGGATCTAGGTTGTAATTCAAAGTAATGATGACATTGCCAACAGAGCTATAGATCTCCTTAAAGAGATATACACAAACCTTGGCCCCAGGTTACAGGTCAATCAGGTGAGGACTGAAGTGCATAAAAACTTTCACTACAATTAGATTGAAAGTAATCTTGTGTTTAGTACAATCTTATTAAACTTAAAATTAATTTAAAAACTAAAAATTAATTTTTAACTCTGGTCAAAAATATTTAAGTGTTTAATGCACATTTGTCCCTTACAAAATACTAATTCAATGACTCTTTTCTTGATAATTATCTTTAATTGGCTAAGATTATTTTAAGTATAATTATTATTGTATGCTGAAACAGCCAAAATTTTACTTTGATACTCAGTCTAGGCTTTTTTTTTTTTAATAATTGATGTATACTTCTTTGTTTTCTTACTATCAGCTTCCTTTTGTGTTTTGTTACTGATTACGTACACTGTGATTAAGAGTTACCTAGAAGTTGAAATTTTACTGTCTTTAGTTGGATTAATGTCACATTTGGTTTTAAATTTCGAAGTGACTTGAACTTTTATCTATAGATTGTTATCCATGAAGACTTCATTCAGTCTTGCTTTGATCGTTTGAAAGCTTCATACGATACACTGTGCGTTTTGGATGGTGACAAAGACAGTATTAATTGTGCAAGACAGGAAGCCATTCGAATGGTTCGGGTATTAACTGTTTTAAGGGAATATATAAATGAATGCGATAGTGATTATCGTGAGGAAAGAACGATTCTACCTATGTCAAGGTTTGTACGAAACTGATCTTCTGATGTTAATTTGCAGTTACTTATTTTTCTTAGCCAGTTATTTGGGAAAGTTATGACATACAGATTAAAAGGACAATAAAGAAATTTTTAATTTCAAGATTTCAATGCCCTGCCTTTTAAGAATGTTATTTGCATCTCAGAGATACTTTTTTAAAAATATAGAAAGTTTTAGAGTTCTATTTTGGAGAGATATTATGCTCCAAGCTATTACTATCCATTAAGGGTGGCACTGGTATTTTGCAGTTGATGTTTTTATTTTGATGTTACTTGATTGTAGTGTTAAAAATGAAGTTCTTTAAAGCTGCTTATTCAGCAAATGTGACAGAATATTTTTAAATGGTTTTTGCTAAGATTTCTTTAAATTTAGAAACTACTGTAAACTAATTGGTATAGTTAAATTATTTATAAATTATGTGATATAAATGATATGATTAAATGACAAACTAAATTATTTAATAATAGGTTAAATGGCATTTCTAATTTATACATCTAGAGGGAAATCTTATAGAATAAGCACCATCAGATTTCTTTAAATTATCATATTTTAAATGAAAAATGTAAAATTGCTACTTTAATATGATTTTTGAAGTTTGTATCTACTCTTGAGAAGAGAATATAACCGGGTAAATATTTTGGAATGAATTTCTTTTTAACAATTTTAAATAATTTTAAGTAAAAATATGCATTTTAACACTTTTGTTGGCAGTCCCAAGCTGGAGATCATCTCTTCCACATTTAAAAATAATCTTGGTGAATTGAGCTTTTATAACTTAAAATTAAATGATGTATTATTCATGTCTGTGTTATAATTTATCATTAGTAGAAATTTTTGTTCTGCAATCATAAAGACAAAGATTAATAGCAATGGAATGTAACTGTGTCATGTTTCCAACATTAATTATGGTGTTTATAGTTGAACATAAAATTGTTATTTTCGATATCCTAAAAACAAAATAAGCATTCCTTCCTCTTAAAGCTTGGTGAGACTATGTTAAATTTATAGCTTTATGTCTTGGCCATCCACTGAGTATGATTGTTTTTTTCTTTTCCCTCAGAGCATTCCATGGTAAACACCTCTCTCTTATTGTTCGATTTCCAAACCATGGCAGACAGGTTGATGACTTGGACATATGGTCTCATACAAATGATACAGTTGGTTCAGTACGACGATGTATTCTCAATCGTATTAAAGCAAATTTAGCACATACAAAAGTTGAACTCTTTGTGGGTGGTGAGCTGATAGATTCTGAAGATGACAGAAAGCTAATTGGTCAATTAAACTTAAAAGATAAATCAGTAAGTACATATAATTTTCAGATACTCTCCCAAAATTAAACATCTAGGGTGTTTTTTTCATTTGTTCCATAAGTGTATTTTGAGAATCTTAACTGTTGTGTGCAGTCTTCTGTTGTTAGGTATTTGGATTATAACCCCAAATTAGGTGGATATCTTGGCACCAGTATAGTAGACAAAATAAACTACTAGTGGTTATTTGTGGTAGAACTTTTAAATTGTAGCTCTAAAATTAAAACATGAAATATTTTTTAGCCTTTTGCTGTATCTAGTTTCTGTATTTTATGAAAGTATTTTCTACTGTCTTTGCTACTAATATATGCTATCATTTTCAGGTAATTACAGCCAAACTTACACAAGTAAGTTCCAATATGCCTTCTAGCCCTGATAGTTCTTCTGATTCCTCAACTGGATCTCCTGGAAACCATTGTAATCGCTACAGTGATGGTCCTAATCCAGAAGTGGAAAGTTTTTTGCCTGGGGTGGTAAGTAGATAATTGTATGTACATTCTTCTTGTAAGAAAAGTTTTTTGCCTGGGGGTGGTAAGTAGATAACTGTAAGTACATTCTTCCTTGATCATACAAAGAAATGTGTATGAAATCCATGGTTTACAAAACTGAACACCTATCACAAAAAAGTTACTCAGAATAGCTTAGAAAGCTTAATACATGATTAAGTTTGCATCATGAGGGATCAGTGGAATTGTAAAAGTGAAAAAATGGGAGAGGCAGATAATTTCAGGTAGTAAAAATGGCATATGAAAAAAATAAGTAGAAAACTTACTTGGGGAAAAAGTTTAGGTTAATACTGAATAACAAAATGTTTTACAGATATATGACTTTTATATTCTATATTCCAGATAATGTCACAGCATCCCAGATATATCTCTTTCCTTTGGCAAATTGCAGACTTAGGTAGCAGTCTGAATATGCCAACTCTTAGAGATGGAGCAAGAATACTTATGAAACTTATGCCACCAGGTAAGAAAAATACCTTTCCACTCCCTTCCCCACATTGCCTCTGTTACTGACAAGTTGTATGATGGACAAATTTTGTTTTCTGTGAGATATGCTTTGTTGTATAGTCTGTAACATAGATCATGTGTCATTTATATCATTGCTGACAAATTTCCCATGGATGAAATAATATTTTGGAGCATATAATGTAGAAATTATCTTTAGTTAACGAATGCCACAATTCAGAAATTCAGGATTCTTCAAAGGCTGTAATAAAAAATAGTCATCTACCTCACTGATCCTTACCCTCCATTTCTATTTCAAAAAGAATATCTGTTTTGATATTTTACCTATCATTATTGCATATACCAATTTCTCTCTAAAACAATATGTTTACATTATTAATTTTTATGTCAGGTTGAAATATACACTGATGTATATAGTGTGGATGAAAATATATTTCTTACATTTTTTGTGATCCCTTAGTTTTTACTCAAACATATATTCATTATTCATATTTTCAAGACTGGAAATATAATGGGAATAAAATATATTATTAACATTAAAAAAGACTATATGTGAAAATCTTCTAGCTTTCTCACACCTGTTTATTCTGGTTTTTAAAATTTCCCCCTTTTCATTTGCTTGCCTTTTTTTGTGCTATTTATTGCCAAATCTCGCATATTCTCTTCAGTAATTTTTGAAAACAGTTTTCCACATAGTCAGAAATATTAAGCTCTATTTTTCTCAGATATTTTCTCCTTTTGCTCCAGTTTGTTTCTCTTTGATACAGTTACCATTCTGGGGCTTTTTTTTAAATAGGACTTTGTATGGTAGATCCTCTAGTATATGATGTCTTGGGACTTATTCTTGAGTCAGTCCCCATTGCTGAAGTATATACTCTTCCTTAGTAAGGGTACATGAGAAGCAGACTTTTTTTTTAAGGTCACTTATTTAAATATAACTAAACTCTCACTATATATGGTTTTATTGGGTTTTTTTTACTTTCTGTAATTTGAGTGTACAATTGTAGATTGGAAGTTTCTTCTAATACAGTTTCATAGCACTGTTGACTGATAGGAAGACTGAAGCCATTTGTATGTTAATTTTCTTTCTATTGAGAATGCTTTTTTTAAAAAAACAAAAACAAAAACCTTGAGTTCTGAAATCTTATGATGACTTACCTTTGGGTGAAATCTTGTTTTGCTGTGGTGCTGGGTACTCAGTGGATCATATCAGTTAAAAGATTAATTGCTTCAGATTTTAGACATCTGAAATTTTTTTTCTCATATTTTCTCATTGTTTTATTTGTGCCGTGGGAAATTTTTTATTCATCAAATGTGATTTTGGATTTACTAAATCGATTTTACTTAGCATTTTATTTCTCTTACTCTATTCTAGTTTGTTTTTTCTTTTGTTGAGGATTATGTTGATACAACTCTCAGTTGACTCTTTTAGCCTGTTGTAACATTTTCATGTTTTTTTCCTACATTACTTCATATAGTTGTTTCATTTTATGAACATTTTACAGTATTTCTACTATAATAGGCTGTTTGTGTTGCTGTAAACTTTATGTTCTGTGAAACCCTGCATATGTTATTGCCATAGAGGAAATCACAAAATTATAGAAAGTAGGAGGTCCAGTACAACTTTTTCTTTCTTAAACTGTATGAGTGTAATTAGTCTGGTATTCTGTCATCCCCTGAGATGGTAATTCGACTTTTCTTCAGATAAGGACATTCTGCTATATAACAACAAATTACACGTGTAAACCAGAAAAGTAATGCTGATGTTTTTCTTTCATGTAATTGCCAATCCTGTTAAGTTTTACTTCTGCTTAAGTTTCACCAGTTACTCTCGTAACAGTCTTTGGAATAGAGATTGGAAAACGTTTTCTGATAAAGACTAGACAATAAATATTTTAGGCTTTGTAGGCCAAGAGGCAAAAATCAAGAATATTATGTAGGTACTCAAAATACAAATTTCATTTTTTTTGACGTAGTTTTTACATAAACAGTTACTCTGGTTATTGTTCCATGACGATTGTATAAAAGGCACTTATAGTATTTTCTTGTGTCTCAGTATTTGATTTTTAGCGTGTGATTACATTGTATTTAATCACTTTGAATTTCAGGCTAGGTGGGAAGCTCTTCAGTTGCACAGCTGACTGTGTTTTGAAATACGGAAATTTCCTTGCAGTTATATCAAGGTTTTAAAAATGTTACAGGAGCTGTAGTTTGAATTTGGAAAATATATCTGCTGTAAATTTATGTAGAAATGGGTATTCTTATTGTTTGATTTAACTTTGACATAGTGGAAGTATATTGCTCAGTATTACAGTTGTCTCTTGGAATCCCTGGTGGGTTGGTCATAGAACCCTCATGGATACCAAAATCTGTGATGATCAAGTCTCATATAAAGGCACAGTACTTGCTTATAACCTGTGCACATCCTCCCATATACTTTGTACCTCTGCATTTCTTCTAATATCTAATTAATACAATGTAAATTTTATGTAAATCGTTGTTATACTGTGTTGTTTAGTGAATAGTGACAAAAGTCTATGCTATTCAGTACAGCCAGTGGACCTAACTACACATCAGCAACAACATAACCTTTCTTTATCACTTACAGATTGCTTTCTTTTAATGACCTGAAGGAAAAATAATAAAATAGCATTACTAAGACCGAAGTACAAATACAAAATTTAATTATCAGTAGAATAAAATAGAAATTTACCCTTCCAAACACACTATGTAAATGTTCACCAAAGTCTTGATTCTTCTGTCTTAATACCATGATGATGTTGATGTTGATAATGTTGTTCTTGTCATCGTCACTGCCAGTAATTCCTGTATGGTGCCTGTAGTGTGCTGATGTGGTGAGGCAGTGAGATATGAACATTGTAACTAAGCCATGAAACTCTAGGCTAACTTGAACCTTCTGGCAATAGGTCAAAAGGGTTGTCTGTGTTTGAAGAATTGGGTTGCAGACTTTGATGCTTTGGAGGAGATCAATAATGTCAGCATCATTGAAAGTTGAAGGCTAAGAAAATTTCAAATCTTGGGACTTCAGGGTTTCACAACTGTAGGTGCTTCAGTTAGAAACATTGTTATAGGAAGCTGTATCTTCTTTTTCTTTGCATAATCAAATGGATGGTCCAGTGGTATATGCATGTTGTTACCCCTAAGTGGCACAGAGGCTTCCTTCCTTGGAACGATTGTATTTGAGGATTTTATCTTTTAGCAGTTGGTACCTGTGGAAGGATTGCTGCAAACTTTTGAGCTATCCAGATTGATGGTTCTGCTACCTCTGATTAATCTGCCTGAAATAAATCATTATCAAGTGTAGAGGATTTCAGTAGATCTTTGAGTTCCTTCTTGTTAAGTGTTTCTTTATGCTGTTTTATGTATTGCTCAGGGTCATCCTAGATCATAAGAACCTTCCCCACCAACTTCCTTGCAACATTCACCTGCATTACTGGTGGGGAAATTCCTGAAATCTTTAGCTCTCTTCACTCTATGATGGCTTCTAACATGCATTGACTGTCTTGGGCTTTCAGCCATTTATATCCTTTGCAGTAAACACAGTTGTATCTGTAGTTGTGAAGCTGCTTCTTAAATCCATGATGTTGCAACTAGAGTTCATATGAAGGGCAGCATGAATCTGCCAAAGATGAAATCGGTGTAAGTCACCTTTAGTGCACTTAATGATTCATTGATAATGTGGCTGCAGGAGTGGCAGTGTTAGGAGTCAGGAATATCACTTCTACATGAGGCAGAGAAATGAGATTAGGAATGACCAGGAGCATTGTCAGTGGAGGACCTTGAATGGCAGCCCCTTCTCATCAAATTATTTCTTCTCTTGAGTAATGAAGCATTAGTGGAGCCATGCCAAGGACAAGATGTCCATCACCCAGGCCTTCTTGTTATATTGCCAAAACAGAGAAAGACACTTTTTGTTTCTAAGGGTCAGGGATTATTTCCTCAACAGAGGGGGCTTGGCTTGATCATGTGACCCGCTGCATTGCCATACAGCCCTGGAGTAAAGTGACCTTTTCACGTCTTGAACCCTGGGGGCCTGCTTGACATTCTTATGGTTGTAGGTACAACTGGGCATGTTCTTCCAGAAGAAGCTTGTTTCATCACAGTTGAAGACTTGCTATGGAAAGTAGCCTTTTTATTCTATAAATTTCTCAAGTCCTTCTGGAAAAGATGGTATTACCTCAGCGTCAGGCAGTGTCAGTTATCCAGAATCTTTACTTTTTTTGTTTTGTTTTTGTTTTTTGAGGGGTAGGAGACTGGTAGAAGTTTGTTGGGTTTTGGGGGGTTTTGGTTTGTTTTTGTTTGTTTTGTTTGGTTTGGTTTTTTTGAGGTACCTTGGATTGAACCCAGGAGTTCTCTCATGCCAAACATGATCTCTGCCACTGAACTGTGTCCTTTCCCCCAATGATCTTTAGATTTTTAGGCTGTAGTGCTTTAATTTACATAGCTAGCCTGCTTCTCCTTACTAGTTTTACCCTTTTCCGTCTTCCTCTCATTAACACCCTCACAGCAGTGCTCATGGAGGCTAACTGCTTTTTCACATGCAATTTCGCCATGAACAGGATGTGCTCTGTAACATGTCTTCTAGCCACACATTTAATGTTTTCTCAGACATTACAGGCAATTTATTATGAACCAGAGAGACCATTTTAGGCATTGTATGGGCAACACTAACACTTAAACAAATTTCAGCTTCTTTCTGCTTTATTGTGTGAATGCTACTTCTACAGCCCTCATTGGTAAGCAACTTTCCAAAGTATGTAAGATTTTAATTTCCCTGCTGAGAAGTAGCACTCTTTACGCTCCCTCTTAGCATTTGAGGGGTTGTTTTGACCACTTTACTTTTTAGTAGCCGTTTTTTCACAGAAACAAGTAAGTGGTACACACAAAACAGCAAATGAACAAGATGCAAGGTGAACAACACTGAAACAATGAGTTTCAGAGAGACACTGAGGGTCTGTAAAGTGGTGGGAGGCTGCAGCAGAGTATACTTACAATTCCTTAATTCAGTTGGTTTTAGTGTAATGTTCAGTGCATGAACAATTTAAGTTTTCTTTTTGAAACTTTTATGGACTTTTTTTTTTTTTGCATATAGTAGAACACTTGTACATTGTACCTGCAGTTGTGGACGGCTGACTACTTGTGAATCAGTGTTGGTATCTTCATGAGTTTACTGCAGTATTTTCATATAAATCACTGTTTGCCTTGTAATTAGAGGTTGAATTCATTAAGAAGCATTAAGTCTGCAGCAAAAGCTAAGCTCTGAAACCATTCTGTGTTTGGTATCAGTGTTTGAGAATATTTCTTGTTCAAAAAAAATTTTTTCTTGACAGTGTGAAAAATCACAGTAGAACTTTACTGTTTTGCTAAAACATTAAACTGTTTTGTGGTGGGGCAAGTCAGAATTCCCAAATTTTATTTCCAGCAAAATTTATGGAATGAATAGTGAGCAAATGAATTAGTTTTGCTGCTCTTACTCTGGAATGATCCTTTTGCCTGAATCCTGATTGCTTTTAACGTAAAGTGGTTATTTAGAAGGTAAGATACAGGTACTTAGTGTTTTTTATTTCAGGTGTGTTGCTCCTCTCACCTCACAGTGAACAGTGGTAGGAAATTGTATGCATTTGCATACATATATATGTATATATAGTGGACTATATACATATTTTATATATTACTTATACATATATAATACATCTTATATATTATACATATTATACATATGTATAGTAATTAAATATAATATGTGTAAATATATACATATGTTCCTATTTCCTTGTTTTTATATGTATAAAAGTGTGTGTCTCTACTCAAAGATCATGAGGTTACAGCAGCATCTGCAGTTGTAGTCCAGTTCTACAAGCTTTCTTTTGTTTTCCCTCTTTCCATATTTGAAACTTATCTTCTCTGGTGATGACAACCTCACTCCACATTATCCTTTTATGTATACTTATTTGTTTAATCCTATAATTAGCCAATCCATTTGCTGTATGATTCTTTAGTTCTTTAACTTTCTGAGAGAAGGTTATAGACACCTATACATTTTCATCTGTACTTTTTAAAACATCTTAGTGTGTGTTTTCTAAGAGCAGGAGCTCTTAAGAGTAAGAGCTCTGACATTACCTCAGATTTTATCCAAATCAGAACACGTAATTTTTTTGGTGACTTTGATGACTGATATTTTTGAGAAATACAGACCAGTTGTTTTGTATACTAACCCTCAAAAGTATACAAAACTCAATTTGTATGTTTTCTCATTGTTACTATCCATGACCACACTTAAAAATCTGTGGTACAGTACACATAATATTTACCATCTTGATGTGTTATGTGTTGTTAAGTGTATTCACATTGATTGTGCAGCCAATCTCCAGAATTTTCCCAGCTTGCAAAATGGAATCTCTATACCCATTTAAAACCTCCCTGTTTACCCTCTTCTCCCAGCCCTGAGCAACCAGCATTCTACTTCATATACCTGTAACTTGGACTTCTATAGATACCTGATGGAAGTGGATTAATATAGTATTTGTCTTTATGAGATTGTCTTATTTTTCTTAATATAATGTTCTCAGAGTTCCTCCATGTTGTAGCATGTGTCATAATTGAAGTTTCCTTTCTTGCTGAGGCAGGATTGTATTCCATTATTTGAATATAACACATTTTTTCATCCTTTAGTAGCCATTGAGGTCTTTCTGTTTTTGAAGCTATTATGAATTGTGCTGTAAACATTTATGTACAAGTTTTGGCATGGACATATGTTCGCATTCTCTTGGATGTGTACCTTGGAGAGAAATTGCTAGATTATATAATAACTGTATCTTTAACATATTGTTCAATTGCAGAACTGTTTTCCAAAGTGAGTGCATTGTTTTCTATACCTACAATAAACTATGAAGTTTCCATTTCTCCATATTTTCACCAATACCTGTACTGTTTTCAACTTGACTATATTATCCTATTTGAAGTGATGTCTTAATGTGGTTTTGATTTCCATTTACTTGATGATTAATGATATACTTACTTGTCATTTGTATGTCTTTGGAGAAATGTCTGTTTGCAGTCATTAGTTAACTTTTCTATTTGGTGTTTTATCTTTTTATTTTCGTATTGTAAATATTCTTGGTATATTCAGATACAGGCCCTTAATTGAATAATGTAATTTTGACATATTCCTCTCATTCTGTGAGTTGTCTTTTCACTTCCTAGTGTCCTTTGATGCACAAAAGATTTCATTTTGATGTAGTCCATTTTATCTACTTTTCCTCTTGTCAGTTGTGCTTTTGGCATCCTATATAAGAAATCATTGCCTAACCTAAGATCATGAGGATTTACTGCTAAGTTTTCTTCTAATAGTGAATTATCCTTTGAGTGTATTTTCCATTGTGTTTGTTTTTTTAAGCTATCCATCTTTATGATAATCATGGTAAAAGAAAATGCATGGTTTTCCTTATTTTACATATGGTATACTTTCTCTTGAAACTCAGAATTTTCACTAAAGCTAAAACAGTTTATACATAATGTCGTTTGAGAGAAAAATTGGTAACTTAGTGGAAGGAGCTTGTCTTTGTGTTCCAAGAAGCACTAATTCCTTTTCAGTGTTGCCAGGGTTTTTATTTGTGTTTTTTGTTGGTTTTTTTCTTCAACTGTCTCCAGTGGATGAAGGAGGACTTGTTGATCTGAGGTCCCTGGATAGGAAACTGTTCCTTTCATATTTTATGTTGACAGTTAAAGAGCCCTGGTCAATTATTAACCAATCCAGGTCGAGTTATGTCTTGTAACATTTGATCTTATACCTCAGCTTAATTGAATTTATACATGCTGTTTCATACTTAATACTCTTCAGTATATTAAGTATGAAGTGTTGAGAACATATGAATTATATTTTGCTCTAGTCTATGTCTGTTTTCTTTGCAGATAGCACAACAATAGAAAAATTGAGAACTATTTGTTTGGACCAGGCAAAACTTGGAGAAAATAACCTTGGACCATCTCTTGACTCACTTTTCTTTGGTCCTTCTGCCTCTCGAGTCCTATACCTAACAGAGGTTGGTTTTTTTTCCTTTTGAAAGTTAAAATTAATATATCATGGTAATATTAAGAACATGTATAAGATTATGATCTTTTGAAATAGTTAAAACTTTCTTGGTAATGATAAGGGAAATAGAAATTGTCAGTTATTTTTTTAACACCTTTAATACAGTTTCTCCCCACCCTGCCTTTTTTTTTCCAGGTAGTTTATGCCATGTTAATGCCTGCTGGTGCACCTTTGGCAGACGATTCCTCTGACTTTCAGTTTCACTTCTTGAAAAGTGGTGGTTTATCCCTTGTACTGAGTATGCTAACAAGAAATAACTTCCTGCCAAATACAGATACGGAAACACGAAGGGGTGCTTATTTCAATGGCCTTAAAATAGCCAAACTCCTGTTAACTGCTGTGGGTTATGGCCATGTTCGAGCTGTAGCAGAAGCTTGTCAGCCAGTTGTAGATGGTGCAGATCCTATAAAACCGGTAAAAAAAATTTTGAAGCTTTATGGTTAATGTTTATTTTTTAAAATTAAACTTTTCAGTGATGTTAAGTAGAGAATGCAAATTCAGTTCAATCTATTAAGTTATGTTTGTTTGAAATGTAAATACTCTATTCGGATTACACTGATCTCAGAGGATACCTCATTCCCGTTGAGTCCCTTTAAAAAAAGGGGTTTTTTTTGGGGTTTTTTTTTTTTTTCAGTTGGTCTCATAAAAACTTCACTTAAATCTTCAGTTAACTTAAACATGAAAGGTATTTAAGAACAGGTAGTTAAGAAAAATTTATTTGGCAATGTTACCCATCTTTCCTCCCATCATGACCATTGCAGCTACCACAGCTAACAAAGAATCTCTTTACCCTGGTGGCATTCTTAAAGCACAGTCACCAGTTGTTCTCAAGATATGTAGGGATTTTGAGGCAAAGATTGAATCTCAACTAAGTTTGAGTTTATTTATATAAAATAATGACTTCATTAAATTGCTGAAGATAAAATGCTTTGAGGATACAGGTTTTTTTTTCTTCTTTAGAAATGGGTTAGTTCTTAACTAGGGAAATTTGAATAATTTGTAGATATTTCATATTTAGATCATTGATTATTTTAAGTGGGATAATAATATGGCAGGCTTTAGTAAAAGAAGAGTTATGCTAAATCATTTCTAATAAAATTGGATATCTGGACTTTCTCAAATAATCCTGGGGCGGTTTGGGCAGTTAGTGGGGCAGTCAATGAAATAAGTTTGAACTTTTGTTTATAATTATTGAACCTAGATAATGGGTACTTGAGGGTTACTTACATCCTTTCTACTTTATATAGTTTTGAAATTTTTGTTAAAAAGGGTTAAATATGTACAATAAAATTCAGAGAAGAAATTTGTAGTTCTCTGTCTTTTAAGTATGATTTTGTATTGTGACTTCTGTGTATATTTATATAGAAACAGGTAGGTTTTTCTCATGACCCTTTCCATAGGGCTTAATGAAGTAGAGATGCAGGGCAATTTTATGTATCTCCTGTCATTTTCCCTATAGGAAATGCCATTAAGGGTACAACTGATAACATAGGATAGGATCTAATTTCAGATTGTCAACATTCTAGTAAAGAGCTAAATGAAAAATTAGTATTAAAAATGTGCTTATTGTAGAACCATCTACAATATATGAAAGAGTTACAAATTGATAAATAATATAGCTATTGAGTAAAATCAGTTTTGAGTATTTTTTTCTCATGGTTTTAAGAACTTATTTATAACTTTAAGTAAAATAAAACTATGGTATCTTTTGCATGTTTATATTTTTATTGCTTGTTTTTTTAACTTAATTCCTTTTCTATGAAGAATTTGACACCTTTTTTTTTTAAATAGAAAATGCTCAGTTCTGTCAATATTATAAGTGAAAGGAAACAGTTGTTTTTACCTTGCAGAGCATATTGAATCCTTGTATCAGTTTATTTGAGTTGAACTAGAAATTAATATATTAATAAATAATTTCAGTGTAAAAGTGCTGTAAGACTTTGCTAACCCTAATTAGACCCTAATTAATTAGTGAAATTGAATTAGCAGTTTGAAAATACCATTTTACAAGAAATAGTCTGTTATGCATCTGTTGTATGCCACAAATTGATTGAGGTGAAATGTTAACAAAAGCTTACGTGATTCCTATCTGTGTACAGGTTTGTTTAGGGCAAATTAATAATTGTCTAAGTATATTGAGTTCTTCTATGTTAATCATTATATTTTACCTCATTTAATCATTGGTGTAAATTATTTGTTGAGTCAATCTTATTACTTCCTAATTTGAAAGCAAAAATTTAAGCTTTAAAGAAATGAAATAACTTGGCCCAGATAATAAAAATGATCTGAGAGTTCAACTCAGTGAAGTTGCAGGCTGATTTGGAAACATAACTAAATGTTTCTTCTTTAGAAATGGTTAGTTCTTAACTAGGGAAATTTGAATCATATGTAGAGATGTCATATTTAGAATCATTGATTATTTTAAGTGGGGTAATAATATAGTGGGCTAGGTTAGCTTTTTGTTTGAAATCTCATGTAGTAGCACCTGGCAAGTTGATCTTCAAATATTTATGACATAATTTAAATAATTAATATGTACATAACAATAAATAATAATAATAATTTAAACTTCTCTGATTTGACATTAGAATAGCTGGGAGCCTTATACCTAGTGTTCTTTGTCCACCTAGCGATTATAGGAACAGCTCCCAAATTCCTAAATTTCTTAAAACATCTGTTTTTGAAGAGTGTCTTTACCACAGTTTGACTGTAAAAGGAAAGTAGATAGAGAGGATGGCTAAGAATAAGCTGTGGAGACTTCAGCATGTTTTGGTGTTGAACATTAGAGCATAGGTAGCAAAAGTACCTTTGAACAAAATAAAGAACATTTTAAAGACTAAAAGGGTTGGAAGTGTGTGGTATAAATATAGAAATTAGGGAATAAGAAATTGAAAGTCTATCTGGTACCCCTAGTTTTCTTAGTCGTATCATGGCAAGCATAGTCATCTGCTGTGTGGGAGGGCTTGAGAACGGATTTAACTGGAGACACAGTGAATGAGAAGCAAATGGTTGGGGGTTTTGTGATGTACAAATCTTTGACGTTTAGTTATGTAAGTTAATTTTTTTCAGATTAACCAGGTTACTCATGATCAAGCAGTTGTGCTACAAAATGCCCTTCAGAACACTCCTAATCCATCATCAGAATGCATGCTTAGAAATGTGTCAATACATCTTGCTCAACAAATATCTGATGAGGTTAGTATTAAACTTTGAAAATTCTGGAATCTTGAGTGATTTTTTTTTATTACTCTTGATACAGTCTTTACTTACTTATAAATAAATAAAAATTACCATAATTTGAGGTTAAATAATCTGATATGATCACTTTAGAGTCTGTCTTATTTTAGGTAAGTTTA